>NW_015539822.1:234967-235710 GCF_001515605.1 Sinocyclocheilus anshuiensis | reverse complement strand
GCACACACGCTCAAGGCTGATTTATACTCGACGTGTCCGCAAGTTCGCTTAGCAGCAAACAGCAAATATGACGTCATCGCGGTGTTGGCGGAAGTTCGCTTTGGGGTGTGCACGACATTACTTTCCGCGTTTTTGTTTATTTCCTGTTTTTTTTTCTTCTCTTTTTTTTTCCACTAATAAATGTTGTTGTAGTGTTATATTGCTATTGATAATTGAGATTCAGGCATCATTTAGTCACCCTCATATTATGCGCGCACAAACATTCAGCAGCACAGAAACTCTCAGTACTGCCCTGCAATTTTATTATAAAATAGCTTAATGGCTGAAGAGCTACATTATCTTTCTCAACAAGGAGCTGGTAATATCATTGTTTCTAAAGGAATTAAAGCCACAGCTTCACTGTTAATAGAGAAACGCAGCAAAACGGTGGTAATTCATACATACACAGCTAGGGATGGGCGATATGGGCTTTAAAATATATCACGATCATTTCTGATATTTATTATGATAACGATATCAATGACGATAATTTAGGGAATCCTGTTTCTTTAGAGCAGTGGTCACCAACCCTTTTAGGCCCAAGATCCCTGACATCGGCCTTTATGAAAGACAAGATCTATCTATTGAAGAATTGATAGAAAAAGACATCCCAGATTGTACTTCAAATTTGAGGCCTTTTACTTAGTATTTTAATTAGTGATGCGCCGATCATAGCTGTTTCAGATTTTCTTTTCTTTCTTTCT
>NW_015539822.1:212964-234914 GCF_001515605.1 Sinocyclocheilus anshuiensis | reverse complement strand
GTGATCGCTGTAGCTGAATAAAACGCAGATAGAGAATTTTTAACTGAGGAAACCTGAAGACAATAAACATGCGATTGCACAAAATATATGGTATCTGTGTTCTTCAAGCAATCTTGGGTATTTTTTATATTTTAAGGATAAAGTATATTTATAATGCAATGCTAATCGACATAGCCTTTATCACTGTATATAATGCTATTAAATAGTATGATTTCTGCCTTATTCTGTGATACGAAACCACGCCTGATCACAAAAAAATAAGTTATTTCAAACACTCGACTATGTTATGAAGTTAATATGGAGAAAAAGCATGTCAATAAATTAAAATATCTTTGTTTGTAAACGACTCATACACATGTAAAACTGTGTCGCACATGTGCTACTGTAGTACATTTACTCAAGGCTCAGACCGATTTTTGTCGCACTGTACAGCCCTATCCAAACCTGTTCCAGATTGTAGAAGGAGCTGCTCAATTTCACATCCGCCTTCCTTTACGTCACTCCACACAGTCGCATATAGAAATATGTCAACAACTAGACTTTATCGTTATTATCGCGGGAAGACGAATTCTTATCGTGTGGAGAATTTTTACCGGTATATCGCAAACGATAAGATATCGCCCATCCCTATACACAGCCCCTCTGTCTCTCTCGCTCTCTCTCTCTCTCTCTGTCGTAAATGAACAGCTGATGAATTACACTTTTCTGAGAATAGAATATTGAAGTGGAGATCGCTAAACTGCAAGCTAAAACTAAAACCGGTGTTTTCAGAAAGCAAGCGCGTTTATCCACAGTGGAGAGAGCGCGTGTGCACATGGTTGCCAGGTTGACAAAGATAAGTAGCACACTTAGCAGATATTTCCGTATTGCGCAAGTTTGAAGCTCTGCTTCGGGGATTACGTCTCTTTATATCAGGCAACCCAGTTGTGTTCCTCTGCGGCCAGATTGAACCTTGTTGTAGCCTATATATGCTCTACTCATTCTTTTTTAGAAACCTCGCAATTTTCTACTCAATTTTAAACAAATTAAGCACGGTCCACTGCTGCACACGTGCCACAATATCGATACAGGGCCAGCTGTGACGACACATCGTCGTATCGATATTTTGAACACAGCACTAGTGTGGGCATAGTTTAAGATGGATTGACAAGCACTCAGTATGTTCAAATCCAGAAGTCATTGGCAGTTTTTAACATGCCTGTCCGTGTGCATTCATCTAAATTGGATTGTAAGAGGCATCACCCACGCGGCTTTCTTGACAGAACAGAACCACTGCAGAGGGATTAATCACTCATTCTTTCATTGTTTTGTGACCAGCTGCACTCTGGGTAAGGTACAGTGGTGGAGGGGGGTTGGTTAGACTCCACATGGAGAACAGCAACACTAACAAATACATCTAGTGCATCTCCGCTTCCCTCCCTGCCTGTCTATATGAAATGGGAGGTTTTGCTGTGTGAGTGGGCAAAGTCGTGACAGTTGTCTCTGCCATGAGGAAGAGAACTGAAACACTCGTAGGAGTGCAGCTGCCCACACACATTAATATAAACCTGCGTGCGTCCACGACTGTACAACCTGCATACCTCAACAGTCACCCACATCTCCATAGCAGGTGTCCAAGGAGATGGGCACGCAGTGGTTCATTTCTAGAACACCGCATGCATGTGTGTTGTGGGTATGCTTGTTGTAGGCCAGATATCAGTACAAAAATTATGTAATTCGCTCTTTTATAGTAATGGGAATAGATCCAGCACAAATGTTAGCATATTATTAATTTATACCATTTAAACTTTATGTAACAGTGTGGCATCTTGGTTGGTCTTGCACCTTTACTTTCACTTGTCTGAATATGGATCTGTGGCATAACTACCAGCAGTGTAGGCAGGACACTCACTGTTCTGCATTTTCATGAATATTCTTCATATTTATGATGGTCTCATGCACTTTCTGTCTCACCTGCAGTGCCCACCTTTTTCTTATTGAAAAGACATTTATTAGTCTATTAAGGGCCAGTTTTACAAAACAGGGCAAATTAGCGCGAGAGTGCACTTCCAAAACAGCACTGATGGGAGGGGAAATTTCTGCGGGTGATTTACTAATAATGTGCAAATGAAAGAACACAGACGCAACATCTCATTTACATATTGACGAACGCAATATTCCAAGTGCAGCGCAAATTAGCATAGTCGCAAATAAAGAATAAAGAAATAAAGAAGCCACAGTACGTTGAAAAGAACCGGAGGACAAAAAAATGAAGGTTTGCAAGAAGTTATGCTAGAGCTAGTATTGTGTGGAAAAGAGGTTCCAAGTCCTCTTTTATGTCCTGAAGCAAATTAAAAAGACCATGTCTTGGCAAACGATATGTTCAGATAATGTGTTCTTCTGGCATTCAAAATAAATTAATACATGTGGAAAAAATCCTCTCCCTTCTACCACACGCTCTCTGTTCTCTGAGGTGCCTCCTCCTAGCAACAATAACTGCAGCCATTTCAAGCGCAAAATAGTTTAAGCTTTTTTTGGGCGTTAAATAATGGAGCAAATGCCAGTAATTTGACGAGCGCAAATGTTGCATGATTCATTTGAATACTCTCCTCCCACAAATTTTGCGTCTGAAAGGGAAACTCCTACAAATGCATATTCAATAAGGTCAGGCGCAAAAATAACTGTCCACACCTTTTCAGCGATAATTCATCACTGCGCGTCTTTAGTAAAACCTGACAGTACAATTTTAACACCAAAAGACGGTTTGCGCTGGTGCCCTAAGTCTAATACCTCACTCAGCCTAACGATCATGCTATCAAAATTACTCATTTTAGACGATAAATTACATTGTCCTATAGTCATCTCAATGTGATATAACTGGCTATCTCCAAAAAAGCATGGACTTCCTCTTAGTAAGTACCATGCTTTGACAGTAGAACATGATTGGGGCATATAGTAGCAATATCTTTGGGACATGTAGTACAAAGATATTGCTACAATATTTGAGCGATGTGGAAATAACTTTAGGTTTTCCATGTTGCTTGCTGTAATAAGGAATAGTTTTTTATAACTGAAAATGCAAATGATGCAGATATGGTTGAGGTTAAAGAATGGCACAAATGCCAGTAATTTGACAAGCGCAAATGTTTGTAAAACGTGTTGCGTGATTCATTTGAATACTCTCCTCCCATAAATTTTGTGTCTGAAAGGGAAACTCCTGTAAATGCATATTCAATAAGGTCAAGCGCAATAATAACTGTGTCCACGCCTTTTCAGCGCTAATTCATCACTGCGCGTCTTTAGTAAAACCTGACAGTACAATTTTAACACCAAAAGACGGTTTGCGCTGGTGCCCTAAGTCTAATACCTCACTCAGCCTAACGATCATGCTATCAAAATTACTCATTTTAGACGATAAATTACATTGTCCTATAGTCATCTCAATGTGATATAACTGGCTATCTCCAAAAAAGCATGGACTTCCTCTTAGTAAGTACCATGCTTTGACAGTAGAACATGATTGGGGCATATAGTAGCAATATCTTTGGGACATGTAGTACAAAGATATTGCTACAATATTTGAGCGATGTGGAAATAACTTTAGGTTTTCCATGTTGCTTGCTGTAATAAGGAATAGTTTTTTATAACTGAAAATGCAAATGATGCAGATATGGTTGAGATTAGGCCTTTCGCAATAATCAATATATATCGACTTATCGTCCAATATATGTACATGACCTCAATTTTTGGTGACGCAATATATCGCACATTATATTTACTTAAAATTAACGTCACCATGTTTTGTACATTTCCGCTTGTGCCTGTGTCTTTTGCAGCTTCTTGTACATAACGTAGATTAGTCATGAGGTGCTAGTTCAAATTTAAAAAATGCTTCTACAAAAAAATGTTTAATCTGCAGATATGATCTTGTTTAGGGATCTGTGCCTTAGTGCACATCTGACCACTAAGTAGTGATTTTGTTTTTCAGCAATAGTGTGCACCCTTCATTTACAGAGAAAAGAAGGTCAGGGAAAAATCTGTAGATGGAAAAATCTCAATACAAGTTCTTTGTGCATTTTTTTTTTTTTTTCCTACTTGTTACTTTGCACTTTCTGTTAGAAAATGCTAATTTACTATTTATTCAAGTGTTTTAAGGTATCTAATATTTTGATACTTAATTTCCATTATCTAAATATTCTTAAAAATTTTAAGTTTGTTGTAATTTGGAAGTGTGTAGGCCTTCTTGCATTATTATGCTGTTACATTATGATTATATATTCAGTGGCATAAAATGGTCTTTAAAATGACTAATATCGCTTATTGCAATTATTTCTGGGGCAATATATTGCACAACAAAAAGTTGTTATCGTGACAGGCCTAGTTGAGATTGAGATCAACAAATGAGACATTTTATTATAATAAATCGTTATAGGCTATTTTAATAAAGAAATGTATCTGAATACCTGTCTTGGTGAGTAGGCTATTCGCATAAACAGACAGTTATGTCTTAAGTGAATGTAAACAGTTGTGGAAAAATCTAATGTGCAATATTAGATTTGTGATTTAGATCTTAATAATAATAGCTTCTTAATCATAATAGCTTCATCTCAAACAACGAAAAGAGGGAATTACTCCTCTTGACTGAATAACGTTTGTAGCTTTATTATTTGTAACTAATACACTAAAGACTATGCAATGATTATAGCCTACTTACATTTGATTATTCAATTTCTGTATGTCTTCTGTAAAATAGATGTAAAAGTAAAGCACTGTTCATTTTTTTCCATAGGCCTATATTGTATTTTCTCTACTGTTTATTTGCATCTTTGTTTTTATTTTTAATAGGCTAACAAAGGTAAAATAACAGAATTTTATTGTTGTGTTTATTACTATGGTAATTATTATTAATTAAATAATTGGAGGAAAAGATTCATTGTGGTGCATCATAATCAATAAAATCAAATCATGAGGCAACTGAAGATTCCCACATGCGATTTGGCCAAAAGGGCTCAACACTGGTTTTATTTGCCCTGTCACAAAAAAATAGCTTTATCATTGTTTTTCAATACCACATTTATAGATGGGCTTACCTGCTAAATTTTACAATTCTCGATTTCAGTTGAAGACAAGTGAACACTCAGTAAATAAGAACAAATGAACCAATTATTAGGGGTGCTCCGATCAGGATTTTTGAGGCCGATCACAGAAAGCAGTATCTGCCGATACCGATCACTGATACCGATCTTTTTAAAGCCTTCTTTTTATCATTTATAACTATTTATAGTGATACTCCAATCAGGATTTTTAGACATTTATTCAGGGCCTGAATTTCATTTTTGAAAATGGGGGGAATTCCCCTCTTAGGTGACTCTTGTGAGAGGGGAAGCAGCACGGACTGTGCTTTCACACAGGAGTCCACTACTGATCTGTGGCTGATTACCACAAACACAACATTTATCCATTATTTTGATTTCAAATCCAAACATTGTCACTGAAAATGTTTTTTCAGCATTGCAATTGTTTTTTTACACAGTACAGTAATACAGTCTTTCACAGGCATGTTTACACATAGGGCTGTCGTAGTGAGGGAATTTCCCTTGCGGTAATTTTGAGTGGCTCAATGGCGCGTATTATCGCCACACACACACACACACACACACACACACACATATATATATATATATATATATATATAAAATCTGTGTGTTTGTGTTGCGATATAACTAACGAGGTCATATTCAGAAACCAATGAAACCGAAACCAAACTTTCCTTGGACATGACAACCTATTTTCACAAATATATATGACTCGGCCTGGAGGACAGACGCAAGTAATCGCACGTGCTCAGTCGATCTCTCTCTCATTCACTGTCTGTTTAGGCTTGTTAAGTGAAAATCTACGGAGCCTCTGTACAAATCAGCATGGTACACATTATGTTATCATTACTAACTTAACCTTACGAAAAAAGAAAACACGCAAAAATCGCGGTTGCTGCGGTTCTTGCATTCCTCTGCGGTTTGCTCTTCAATAGTGTGGTATTGCGATATTGCGGTTATCGTGACAGCCCTATTTACACAATACCCAAGGTTGAGCACTAATTCCAAGTACGGGTCACCATACTTGGCCACATGTCACGTCACTTTCATACACAATAAATATAAGCAACACATTACAGCTTTTTACTTTTGCATTTACTTCTAGATTTATATATTAAGTTGCTCTTAATGCAAAATGCATTCTTTATTACAAGTAATCCTGCGGTTAATAAAGAACTTTGTTATCCTACCTCCGCGAGTGCCATCTATTATTGTCTTTTTTTATCTAAAAGTTTTCTTTATCTTTATCTTCTTTCCCTTTAAACCTAGCCAAAAAGCCATATGTATTGACTGTGAAACACAGTAGACTTTCATAATATGCATTTATGGTGTAATTACTACATTTTCGTTTCAATCCATGTTCATATTTCCTGCAAACAATGTGCTGTTACTTTAATTCAGCGCTTGAAGCGCAGCAAAAATAGACTCGGTGCGGAAACGATCTCTGCACTGCTGCAGACACACCGCTACTGAACGCAGTGCCGGACAGCAACCGTGTGCAGTGTGCACACTTTATTAATCCGTTAACATGTTTGTCAGTCATTTTGACAGCTCTAAAACACTGGTAAGAATTTAAAAGTAATGCAATTTATAAACTTTAGTGACGATATGACACTGCCTCGATTGTGCAAGTGACAATTCCTGTGTCAACTGTGCAGCGTGCAGCTCGCTTATAGACAGACGCGTTGTGGTGATTTGAAGCCATTTGCGTATGTTGAGAGAGAAAGAGAGCGCGCGCGCGGTGATTCACTCACGCCGTTTGTGAAATTACGTCTCACACAAGGTTTTCAAATTACTTTATAAGTTATTTAATGAAGAAATATGAAGGTGAGTACCTCACCTTCAGCATTATAATTATTTAACCCGCGCCGGACAGAGACTGAGACGGTGCCGCTGCATGTCATGCCAAACCTCTGACGGCAGCGTCATCAGCTTGAGATCGTTTTTTTGAGATCGGCCTTTTTAGAGACCGCCGATCAAACATCCCAACGTGATTATCAGCCGATAGTGATCGGTAGCCGATCAATCGGAGCACCCCTACCAATTATAAACAATAGCACAAATGAATAAATGGAAAAAAAATTAAACAATGCGTTAGGTTTTTGAGTTTGTAGGTGCTCGGGTACAAAAATTGAATAATCAAATGTAAAATAACATTGCATACTTTTGAATGTATTTTTCTGGAAAGAAATGCATTTTAGGGCTGGTGCGCTGTTTGAGACGCGTGCTCAGAACACTCCTGCATCTGCTTGAATGCTTTAAACCCTCTTGAATGTTTAAATTTTGTCTTTTAAATTACATTTTTCAAATCTGTCCCAAGCGTCTTTCACGCTGACCCCAGGCCATTGGGCAGTCCTTATTGTCGAGCTGGTGGCCTTAATTTTAATTAAAAATGCTAAAATACAATTTTGATGATAAACACTTAAAAATGTATAGCACGTTACAGAGATTTCACTCGTTAATATTTATTAGCCTAGTTATTGCATTAGCTGTCAAGAATAACTATCATGATTAACAATATTTCACATCTTCTATTTCTTTTGGTTAAAGTTAATAAATTATTTCACAATCATTAAGGTAAATTGGTGACTTAAAAACTGCATGTGCAGAGTAAGATTAGTGAAAATGTAAATTAACTTACCAGCCTGTTACAAAGATCCACAAGCAGTTAGACATATTTGTGAAGGCGTAACTCAAAGTGCACAGAACATTTTATAAAGGTGTACATTTACCTTCAATAATTTACCTTCCTCTGGCCTTTATTGTTAGTACATAGTGCATTTAACCAACATCAACACATGCAATTGAATGCTACATGTTTTTATATAGATATCTGTGTAAAATATGTCTGGTTATGTGCATGTGTAGTTCATGCAGTGATATTTGTGTATATTTTATATGACAGATCTATAGGTTTGGATATTTTGTTAATGACATTTATAGCTGCAAAATAAAAGGCTGACAACTTGAGCTTTAATTATGAAGATTTAGTGAATGTAGGCTGTAGTTGTTGTTGATGAAGGGCCCCTCAAGAGGTAAAGCCCAGGGGCCCCTTCAGTCTTAATGCGGCCCTGGCGGAGGAGGTAGCCTATGTCTTCATCCATTTCTTGAATGATGTGATGGTTTCAGCAGATCGAGTGGAGGTTGGCAGCATATTCTAAGTAGAGATGCACCGATTGCATTGGCCTATTCGAATTTCTGCTTTTTTTTTTGGAAGTGTGACCTGCCGATACTGATTTTTGCCGATTCTGATTTTCTTTCTAAGAACCATAATTGACAGCATATACAAACAAAAATCTATGCAAATTTCAATGCAAAATTTATTTACATAAAAAAATGATTAAACATTACAATTCCCCCAATATGGACTAAGTTACAGATTTTCTCTCACTTAAACAACTCTCAAAATAAAGTGCTCTGTGACTGAAAAGAGGAAGAAATAGTTAACTTAAAATGAGTTGCTGAATGTAACAAAACAGATGTCATTTCCCACTGGTGGGTGTTTACGCAGTTGGCTAGAGCAGTGCTGATTGGGGAGAACGGAGGTGCGCTCACTCTATTGATTAGTAAGACTGCAACTCAAGGCTGGCAGTCATGCATATACTCTGGAACAGAGTAATATCGCGTCCATATCGCAGGCTTTGCGATTAGGAAATCGCAACGTCTCAAATCGCGATTTCGATTTGATTTCGATTAATTGCACAGCCCTAATTTGCACAGACAGTTTGATGAAGTTGAGGTGGCATAAATGAATTTACACTGCAAAATTTCAAATGCATAACTAATTTTAATTTTTAAATTTTAATTTTAATTTTTTTTAAACACAAATAAATGTTGAAAAAATGCAATGTTACTTTTAAATATGACTAAACCACTAGTAGGTGGTGGCAAATGTCATTTATTCATTCATTCAACCGATTCATTCAAATGGCTGATTCATTCAGAAACGAGGCAAGTGACTGTCCTTATGAATGGGCCACTGAATCATTGACTCACTTGATTCGTTCAAAAACGTGGATTCATTCAGTAACGAAACACCACTGTATTGCTCGGAGACACACAACAGTCCTGCTGTGGCTTTGATCGGAACTATTTTCGTCCGCGAAATAGAGCAAATATTTTCATATATTTCAATATTTTGTCTAAAATCTAAGTCACTTAATTTTAACTTCTTGTTTATTGAAATACTATTGTTTAAAATCAGTGTCACATTGCAATCATGTTTATATTGATATTCGGAGAAACATCATGGCCGAATAATTTTGCTTACCTAAATCAAATCATATTTGTAAATATCATCTTTTTTTTCTACCGCAGTATGCATCTATACATTTCTGTGAGTTAATTTGTGTGTGCTGTCTCTCTCACATACTCACTCAGGCTGTGCAAGCTTCATCTGGCACAACATAAATACATTATCAATCGCCGTTTACACTGAATTCAATTAAAATTAGAATCATTCTCACGCAAAACAACATGGTTACACGCAACTGTGAGTGTGCACCGATCCAGGCCGGTCATGTGAAAAATCAGCCGATTCCAATCACTGGCCGGTCAGTCGGTGCATCTCTATTCGTATCACATATGCATTTTTTTAAAGCTGTGGCACAATCTGTTTTTCATCTATACTATCCTCTTCCAGTGTTGCCAAGTCCGCGGTTTTCCCGCAGAATTTCCTGCTTTAACACTGTTGCCGCGGCAATGAATTAACTAGTGTTAACTAATGAAGCCCTAATGTAAAGTGTGACCGAACAATAAAGAATCAAAACATTTTCAAACAATATCTAGGGCATGTTGTAGTCCAGATTAAAATGTAAAAAAAAAAAGTTTGAAAATAAATAGCCTATTAAGTCTAAATATTTAAGTATTTGGCGCTGTGATGAACATCATAGCAAATACACAAATCTGAATGGCTGTTTAAATCATTTAAACACAATTCAGAAACAGAAAGTAGTGCAGCTGCTTTGTTTACAGAGTTTCCGGGGTAACAGCTGCATTTAAATTCATTATTATTATTATTATTATTATTATTTCTGCAGTTTAGCGCCATCTGCTGTCAGAGAGTGAAAGTGTGCTTTCATCCCTCACATGTTTCACATGTTCCGCCATGTGCTTCTCGTCCGCGTTATTTACATCAGAGTGCGCACGCGTCTTTCACGCAGCATACAGCGGTGTTGTGCATTTTGACCAGTTGATGGGAAAAAGCATTCTTAAAATGCATTCAAAATTCGGAATAATTTGTAATATATAATTATTCACGGTATTTAGAAGTGCCCACGATAACAATATCGTGCATATTCATTACCGTGATATATCACATTACCGAATACCGGCACAAGTCTATTTGAGAGTAATTGAAGACACTGGCCTAATAGCATTTGGATTTATGTTTGTAATATCTGAACTCCCATTCACACATGCAGTGACAAAGCAATCTTATAAAATCATTTTCAATGAGAGCTTATTACTTCCTGCAATGCGAGCGTCAGTGACCTCTGGTCTATTAGATGTGGGCGTGTGCACATCTAGCAACCTTTTGGGAGAAACAACCAATATGAGAGAAGGCAAAGTTGCTGAATGTGGGCAGGGCTTTAGAGTACTGTACTACCTTCTGCTCTTTTCTCATGACTTTATTATAAATGCTATGTCTCCTGGACTGATGTTTGTTAGTTTAAGTTTTCCAGAGTTTATATTTTTGTATTATACAACCTTTACAGCATTAGCTTTGAGCGTCATTTAGTTGATCTGTTGGCATGTCTATTTCTTTTCTTCAAGTGAAATATCATGGCAAACCACTTTAAAGGGCTCTGCAAAAAGTGGTTGTGTTCTGTTTTGCATGGTCTGTTTGGTAACTAAGAGGGACTTATACAATGGCCTGTTTCCATTCGTGTTCATCACACTAGAGGCCAAAGTTTTATGGACAAGCTTGCTATTAATAGACATTGTTATGGGTCACACAAAATTAATACTCAGTGCTCTGATAGTGGTCATAATGTGACCATGTAGTCTGAAGAAATAGGGATTCAATAACTGTTTGCCCATAGTCTTAATATTCGGTTTTCCATTTCAGTGATACATTTTCAAGGTTAGTTCAGTGAGTGTAAAGAGCATTTGTGTGGAAATTCCGTTCAGTGCATAGAATACAAGGAAACTGCTCCAGTGGAAAACTAGATTATGTATTGTAAACCTATCACTGAATGAGAATGGTGTGGTGTGAAGACCAGTAGAGTCAAATTGCGCCCCATTCCGCCCCCTTTTCCAGCGCTGCGCTTACGTTCATTATTTCGTCATATAATCCTTATAAAAAATACCCAAGATTGCTTGAAGAACACAGATACCATATATTTTGTGCAATCGCATGTTTATTGTCTTAAGGTTTCCTGAGTTAAAATGTCTTTATCTGTGTTTTATTCAGCTACAGCGATCACCATAAGCAGTGTTGCCAAGTCCGCGGTTTTCCCGCGGAATTGGGCTACTTAACACTGTTGCCGCCGCGCATTGTTGTTCATGTCCCCGGGTTGAAGCGACCCCAATAACGTGATATTTAGTCCCTGTAATGTGAATTTTACTTGAAGATCCCCGCAGAAAAACGTGAATTTTACCCCCGAAATGCGATTTTTACAGGGGAACCCCCCTCGTTCAGTCAATTTGCTAGTTAAAAAAAAAGAAAGAAAGAAAAGAAAATCTGAATCAGCTATTATCGGCGCATCACTAATTGAGTGACGACTCGAACCCGCAACCTTTAGGTTACGAGTCCAACTCTCTAACCATTAGGCCACGACTTCCCCCTCCATAATTAAAATACTAAGTAAAATGCCTCAAATTTGAAGGACAATCTGGGATGTCTTTTTCTATCAATTCTTTAATAGGTATATCTTGTCTTTCATAAAGGCCGAGGTCAGGGATCTTGGGCCTAAAGAGGTTGGTGACCACTGCTCTAAAGAAACAGGATTCCCTAAATTATCGTTGTCAATCCATGTTCATATTTACTGCAAAAAATGCGCTGTTACTTTAATTCAGCACTTGCAGCGCAGCAAAAATAGACTCGGTGCGGAAACAGTCTCTGCACTGCTGCAGACGCACCGCTACTGAACGCAGTGCCGGACAGCAACCGTGTGCAGTGTCTTTAATCCATTAACATGAGCGCGGAAAAAATACGCACCACATACGCACTGCAAACGGAGTAATGTGAACATAGCATCATGTGTGTGCGCTGCGAGTGTGCATGAGCGCACGGTCTTCAGGAGAGCGCGCGAGCGCTGAATGGTTAAACACTGGCAAGAATTCAAAAGTAATGCAATTTATAAACTTTAGTGATGATGTGACACTGCCTCGATTGTGCAAGTGACAATTCCTGTGTCAACTGTGCAGCTCGCTTATAGACAGACGCGATGTGGTGATTTGAAGACATTTGCGTATTTTGAGAGCGAGCGCGCGCGGTGATTCACTCACGCTGTTTGTGAAATTACGTCTCGCACAAGGTTTTCAAATTACTTTATAAGTTATTTAATGAAGAAATATGAAGGTGAGTACCTCACCTTCAGCATTATAATTATTTCACCCGCGCCGGACAGAGACTGAGACGGTGCCGCTGCATGTCGTGCCAAACCTCTCACGGCAGGCGCGTCATCAGCTTGAGATCGGCCTTTTTAGAGACTGCCGATCAATCATCCCAAACTGATTATCGGCCGATAGTGATCAGTAGCCGATCAATCGCAGCACCCCTAAATAGAACCATTGTCTGTTTGCTTACTCCTAGAATGTAAAAGCACGTTGGGTAAACTACTTTTTGTGTGTGAGATTTTCGCTACAGTATCAAGCTCTACGATGCCATTGTTGTCCGATTTGATCGCTATTGTCTATTATTGAAACATGCTTGATTTGTCTCTTCACATTAAAGTAGAAAAGAGTTGTACTTTTATGCCTGTACTATAATTGCTTTAAAAGGACTTTGACCAAGCCCTACTTTGTTTGCACCTATATTTGTACCTTCGTTTTTAACTTCCTGAATGCTTATAATCTGTTCAAGTTTTATTTTATATGAAAATTGTTACATACAGTAAATGCCTTCTCAAAGTGATATCACACCTTCTGGGTCTGTTGCAGTAATATTATGAAAATCAACCTTTCAGGGCTGGTGGATGCCTAAAAATGGTCCATTTGTTAGGGTCTCTGCTAACTTTCCCTTTTATAACAGTGCTTCCTAATAGGGTTGTGGCGATAGATGATAGTATCGTGTATCGACGATAGTCAGAGATATCGACGATAGCAGATGTCTTTGTCGATAGTCAAGACGATAGTAGGCTCATTCTCCTATTAATGTATTAAATAATAATAATAATTATTATTATTATTAGGTGGCCCATTATAATTCGGCTATTATTATCAAATTGCCCCGCTTATTCATTCAGCACTGTATTTCTCACACACACACACACACACACACACGCGCGCGCACAAATGAGGAGCCTGTAACCGGTGAAGGAGTCTCCAAACACAGACACATATCGTCTGCTGATATAAGGTATTTCGTTGCACTTTAACAAGTAATCTGAATGGCCTATATATGTGCAATATTTTAACGTTATGTTATGTTATGTTAAACGTTTAATGTTAGAATGCATCTCATTCTTGTTTCTTTGGTGGTGCGTTGGGCTCATCATGGGGCGCGCAGTCTGGAGCGCTGTATGACTGATGCATCTGTTTAATTTAAATCTACTCCAAATATATTAACTTACCTGTTTTAAATACTTTATATTTAATGTGTTCGTTTATGTCCAATATTTAGTGTTAAACTGTTGGTCTTTAAAATAAATCTACTTTTGATTTTCACCATTGACTGATTTTGCAGACCTTCCATGCATCGATGTGGCAAACTTGTCACAGGACGCGCGGTCCTAATAGCGATGTATGACTGTTGTATCCGAATATATATGAACTAGCTGTTTTAAATATTTTTGTATTTAATATGTTAGTTTATGAGTATGTTTGAAAGTATATTATTTAGATTTGTGGTGCTTCCATAGGCTCCCTCTCTCTCGCGCGCGCGGTTTAAAACACCAAATAGTTAGAAATAAGTTTGTGACAGTGAGGAAAGGTTGTGAGCGGCAATTCGGCGTCAATAGCTTGAATGCAACAACAAAATACAAAGTCAAACTCACTTTAGCCTATATATAAAACAGAACTTTTATTAACAAAGCGAATAAAAATACACCATGCTATAGGGCAGGCTATGCCTAATATAAAATAACAAATAACTAACATAAAGTTTAAATAGGTATACAAAACTGGAAATGAGTAAACCTGTATAATATATAACCAAATAAATAAGAAATGTAGAACGTTTATTAGCAAAACGAATAAAAAAGCTTGGAGGCACGGCATACACCTTGATGTCAAATAAAATAAATAAATTACACAAAGTTTAAATAAAGTAAAAATCAGCAAACACTGTGGAACCAATTAAATATGAAACTAACGTTTAAAAAAACTTCCAAAATCTCCTTAGATAAACCGCAAAAGTCAACAGGCTTTTCAAAGTCCAAAATATTGCAAAACAGGCGCTTTTGCATTTCGTTTCGAAACTAAATCATCCGCCATCGTCTTGTCTGTCTCACCTCACTCTTCTTGTCAGTCAGCTCGACTCACTCTCCTCACTGGATAAATGAAATCTGATCTGTGATGCGACTGTAGTTCGGCACGCTGCATTGAGCATTCGCGTTCAGTTCTTAATTGTAGTGTCTGTTCTTTTACTGAACTAAATTATTTTTATTGCTATAAAAAATCTAAACCACGGTGGGGGTCGGTGGGCAAGTGACGTAACCGGTGTTGCGGCTTAACAACGGTATCACCGTCAGCGCCATCTATCGCGGCAAGCCTATTATGAAATAGCCTATGACAAGTACAGGGAGTCTCTCTTGCCCCCACCCACCCATGCACGATAATATCGTCTATCGGCGATCTCACGGACTGGCGATATGCCGATTTGAAAAATGACCATATCGCCCAACACTACTTCCTAATATATAATGTCACATTTGCCTCAGAAAAAACATATTAGTTGACCATAAACTCATTAGTCAGCTAGAAAAATAAACTGTAGAGAGGGGCATTTTGCTAAATATATGCACCATATAATATATTCATTATAATTTTTACTGTTCTTCAATGTTTAATTTATATCTTTTTTATGACAGCCACCGTTTAAATGTTTATATAAAAAAAACAAATTGAAGTAGAAACATTATGTAATTGTAACTTTTATTATAAAAACTTCATTAAGTGTAATTTAAGCAGTTGTATAGCCTAAAAAATGAGTCAGTTTTAACCTTCAATATTATAATAATGTACTCTCATGTATATTCTCATGTATACTCTCAAGAGGGGGTGAGGGTAGATGTTACCATGCTCTGAGATACTCTTTCAGTTAACACAATTCACTCAGTTGGACTTAAAGTGCCAAAAGGGAAGAGAAACCTTGTATTCTGCAATATTGATCAGTTCACTAATTCACCAGGAATGAATCCCTGTTTATTAACCAAAAGTAGTTGGGTCAGGCTGAGGTAACATTCTTGGTTTTCCAATAACAGAATGCCTTTGGTAGATGGTCTAGTTTGAACCAGGTGCCCAGATTTCCATTTGCCTTCTCCACCTGCTGACTAAGATGTTGTAATGATCATTCTTGCAGGACACCGTCTTAAAGTGCTTGTTCATAGAAACTAGGAAAGGAAATAGATCTTTGGATGTAATGTTTTCATGCTTTTGCGTTGCTTCCCAAACTCTTAGGTTACAATTGACAAAGGTTAAATTAATTCAGGATAAAGCTAAATCATCTGAATAAGACTTGAAATTAGGGGTGTGCGATATTGACAAAAAATGATATCTAGATATTTTATGGGATTTTATCGATAACGATAATTAGACGATATTTTGCTGAGTGTGTTATTGTGCTGGTACCTTAAGGACTGCCGAAGACAGCTGACTCCTAATGTTTTTAATATTCTTCATATTCTGTGGTGGTCAGTTCAAACTGATAGAAATTCATCTTTTCCAATAAGTTTAAATTGATTTTTGCATTTTATGGGCATTTTTACCTTTATAAAGCCATTTTTCCTAAAAGTGTCCATTATCTTTTGAGTCAAATTCTTACATTTAATCAGGGAATTAGAATAATAAGACATTTGGGCTGTTACCAAGCAAATTAAATCAACACAGAAGCTGCATCTGAAGTGGCATTTAGATGTATTTACACAGATGTATTTTGTTTAATGCAAGACATGAATGCATTTAACCTGCAATTACAAATGCATAAATATTAAACTGATATATTAAACATAAAACGTTGAATGCTGATATTTGAAATGATTTAAAAAATCCGGATGTTTTGAATGGTTTTTGCAAAATACTCGATAATGTCAAATCGCACATCGTTAAAGCAACAATTATGATATTATCGCAGACGATATATATTGCACACCCCTACTTGAAATGCTAGATCTTTTTATTCTTAAGTAATTTGTTCCTTTCTAACTGTAAGTTTCGCCACATCCCATTAATCTAAACTGTACTGGTAGTCTTTTGTAGTCCAAAGGATAATTTTGTGTAGCAGTTCTGTTTAATTCAGTAAGCGCTGCTGTATCTTTGGCTGCCTTATCTAATGCTCTGCCGTGACACTTTAGACAAACGGTCTTGGGTTATCTTATCTTGCCAGGCAAATGTAAGAAAACCTGCCTTCCGCCACACTAAAATTCATTCATGGTTTATGCAAAGCAAGAAGACTAAGACAGTAAAAAATAGTTCTTGCACAGGAAGAAGATACTTTATGGTATGCATTGAAATTCATTTCATAAAATGTTTTTATTATTTAGTTTTATGTTTTTAATTTTTTATTGTCCTGTTAAAAACTATCAGGCCATTAGATATTCATTTTACTTTTAATCATGTTACATTGTAGTACATTTTACTTGGCCTTTTAATTGTCTGTGATGTTGTCAAATATATGCCATTAAATACATGTCATCCTTAATTTTGACTTTTAGTATGAATCCAGAGGGTTAGACCTAGAAATATGTATTGTATCCAAGTATGTGTTTTGTTTGTTGGTTTCCAAAACCCAGTTCTTTGGGAAATAGTTTGTTAATTCTGTCCTCCAGAGTAAAATTAAAATATATTATTATAGTTTACTATATTAGTTGGGTAGGACTACACTGACATACATTGAGGTAAGAGGCACCTACACAGGAAAAAATGAACCCATCAGCCAGTAGAGGTCTTTAAAGTGTACCAGAAAAAAGGTCTTTATTTCTCTTTTTATGTACACTTTTGTTTTGCATTGATCACAAATATTAGCCAACATATTTGAAATTAGACAATGTCAAAGAAAAATGTAGTACAGAATTAATTCTGACACAAAGAAAGCATGAGAACTCACATGTCCATGTCCTCACATGTTTCTACAAAAAGCTTTCACACACAGGCAGCAGAGCACCACTGAGCATCCAGACAAACAGCCATTCATTCATGTGCACTAATAGCTTTTGTTTCTTCTGTTCATCAAGATATAATCAACGATTTTTTTCAAGCTGCAGTCTTTGCATTCGAGCAACGGGCATTTCTTGTCAAATACCAGTTTGAGATGTCTTACAAGCCTCTGACCATAGTGGCAGGCAGATGAGCAAAATTACTCACCACTGCACTACAATGTTGTCTCAAGTTCTTTCTTTTTTTCACTAAACTTTTTTATCCATTGTTTGTGGCATACATGATAACTTATTTTTTCCTTGTATGGTCTTGAAACATGCGTGTTTCTCACAAGCATCCTCTCCCCCTTAATTTACCCATCAGCCCTTTGGGGGATGATCCCCCTCTCTCTCTGTGCCAAAGCTCTCCCCCCGTGGTGCTCTTATTTCCTGACCTTGCCCTTTTTCTGTTGTCATCCTTTCTTGCCACATTTTAGAGGCTTGGTTACCTCTATTCAACTAGGCACCAGATGGTATTCAAATTAGACCCCTTGCATGAAAGCAGAGTTTTTCCACGCTCTTGGACTGGAGAGTGGGCGGGTTCACCCTGAAATAGTGACCCAGAGACCCCTGTGCTTCTCTTTCCGCTGTCTGTAAAGGAATCCAGAGATGAGGACTCACTCCGTGGGTGCCAGGCCAGTGCAGCCCAAATAATTTTGTGTGTTTCTGGAAGACACAAATCAAATTGTGCTGCCTGGTTTTCAAAGAAGTTATGTTGAAAGGGTAACCACACAACTGCTGACAACCTAATGTTATAGTTTAATTGGGTTTTTCATCCCTGAATGATGATTACAGTGAAAAATGTGCTGGAGTTTTATGACAAGCACATTATTTTTACACTCTTCATATCTAAAAAGCAATATTTCGGTTTCTAAATCCTGCAAATCTTCCCCTAAATCAAGTTTGGGAGAACTTGATAGCTCCAGCACATTTTAACAATGTTAAAATACTATCTGCTATCCCTGTTTAATGTATTTTATGCAAGCAATTTGTAGGTTGATTTAAGAACTGACTCTGCATTGCAATTTGTTTAAAAGGATAGTTCACCCAAAAATGAAAATTCTGTTATTAATTACTCACCCTTGTTGTTCCAAACCCGTAAGACCTTCTTTCATCTTTGGAACACAATTTAAAATATTTTTTGATGAAATCTGAGGGCTCTCTGACCCTCCCATAGACAGCAAGGGAACTACCACGGTCAAGGCACAGAAAAGTACCAAGATGATCGACAAAGTAGTCCATGTGACATCAGTGGTTCAACTGTAACGTTACGAAGCTACGGGAATATTTTTTTTGCGCAAAGAAAACAAAAATAACAACTTTATTCAACATTTTCGTCTCTACTGCGTCATTTGTGGACGTGCGTTCATGACAGTACCATGACGCAAGCGTGTGGCGGCGCCGGCACTGACCCAGATCTAAAGTGATGACATTGAACACATGGGCCGTGCTTTGTGCCATGTGTTCAACGTCATCATGCCAGATCTGGCTCAGCGCTGGCACCGCCACACGCTTGCATCATGGTACTGTCATGAATGCACGTCCGCAAGTGAATGTAAGTAAATACTAAATGTACACGCCTTAAAAAGGAAATGTTTTAGAAAGGTTGGCTTTTTCACTTTTGTGTCACTGTTTCTGTCATTCAAAAGTGTTTTAAGCAGTGTTTTATTTATACTGTTGCTTTATTTGTGATTTTCACTTTGTGATTTGGTGATTATTCAGAGCTCATCTTTTATTTGTTGTTTTTGGTTGTCACTATTAATGACAAAAAAAGTGTTAAATAGATGGGTGATTGGAAAAGATGGCCTGCACTTGATGATTGCCTAGTTATATCAGTTAGTTGTTGCAGCTGTAGTTGTAGTTCTTCTGATTTTGAACTGGATTGCAACCATTAAAGGTTCACTTTCAGTTTAAGGAATTTAATGACATACCAAGTGTCATTGCATCACACGATTTGTGTTCTCAGGGAATTTGGTAACGCAGTGGAATTGTAATGTTGACATCATGAAGCTGAAGTCTGTTTATGTTCTGCCTTCCTCTGTGGTTCTGATTACCAAAGAATGTTAGTAATCTGGGTCCAAAGTCTCATGGGAACCATTGACTCAGCACCAGAACGTCTCTGTTCCTGCCACGATTGAGGGAAGTGTGTCTGAAACTTTTGGAAGCTCTACCACAACACTGCTTTTCATACCTCAACGCTTCTTCATGCAGCGCATTACACAACTACAATCTGATGATTGTTGTGGATTCACATTTCGCATACTGTTGCGCACTTCATGTGGTTTCTTTTCACCGTTGAACGCAGCTTCCTGTCTACACTGAAGCTTTTCTTCCAAAACACTCACTCATTTTGACTGCAGAATAGACTGTGGTTTTGTGAGGGTCTCTTTCAGCGCAGCTCTGACAGATGACCTATTGAAATCAGTATAGAACTGTCTGCCGGTTGCCAGGGCAACACTAGCTCGCTTCTGCTTTTTATGCGTTCACGTGACTGGCTGTTGACATCATTGTGGGAGAGACGCTGCCAGAGTTTAGTCCACTCTTGACTGCATAGAGCTTCGTGGAATCTTGAGGACTTGTTGAATAGTCTTAGTCCTGGTGGTCTCTGCTAGCTGCCAGCATCATTCTTATCGTCAGGTATAAATAGCCAGGTTATGGACTGTTGAAGGCAGTGGATAGCAGGGGAAAAATAGAAATAGAAAAAGAGGTAAGTCATACTCCTTATATTTCTTTTGTCGAAATGCCCAATGTTTTTTTTTAATTATTTCAGTATGTGATATCACAGAAGAGGTGAGATTTTATTGGTTCGGCTTTGCAAGATGTCAGTGTGATTATTCGTGCACAGCTGTTGCATGCTCTCTTACTCCGTCACACGCTAACAGCGCACTGGGGGTCTATGAATGGGAGAAAGGATGTAGTTAAGCGTTCCCTTTCTATCATTCACTCCCCTGTATACAGATTGTCTCCTCCAGTGTTTCCCTGCCCTTTCAGATCCTAGCCATCTCTTGTTATCAGTTGGTTTGTAGGCTGAATGAATTGGAGTGAGATAGTCCAGTTATCACTACACCACCAGCTCTGAATTTTGTCATTTTGTCATAGCGGAAACGGCTACATTGGAGAGCCTCATGGGAAAGGATGAGAGATGAGGGAACTGGCATAATGTGTCCAAATTCTTCCTCTACTCTTCCCCAACTTTTCATTTTCACCTTCCCCCACACTTTCACTCCTCGCTTAACTCATGCATGTGGGTGAGCGAGTGCATTAAGAATGCTCTCTCTGAGGAGACGCACTTGCACCGAATACCAGAATAGCCCCATCCCCCGTGTCACATTGAACGTGGGTGGAGGGTGATCTATGGCAGGAAGAAAACATTTATTGCTAATTGCTGGAGTTTTTTTTTAATGCTCAGTGGTTGGCTTTATTCAAAAATAGTTGTGCTATCGTTTCAAACCCAAGAAGAGCTCATGTCAGAGAGCTTTCAAGCAGACTAAAGCAAAAGATACTTTTCCCTTCTAATGGAAGGTTCATCGTATACATCACTAGCTAATTTACCAGCAGCTAATTTAATGTATCAACCTACCTGAGGAGCAGACCCATGCTCGGCTTGACTCCTGTTGTGAGACATATGGGTTATTAGATGTTATCGGGTCCCTGTAATGATGTGGCAGTATTTCCTATACACACACTTGTGCTCGCACAGCCTACTGGTAGTTCAGAAACACATGGCACCAAAGACAAACACACTCCTGCGTTGGAGGCCTGCTGGCTGTAGGGATGAGAGACACTGCTGGCAGCTTGTTCAGCACGGCCCACGTGTGTGGGAGGAGATTATCCTCGCCGCAACAACTGCTATTGTGTGGTATCAGCCCTGTCTATTATTACAGCGTCTGTGTGTGTGTGTGTGTGTGTGTGTGTGTGTGCGTGTGCGTGTGCGCGCGGTGTGTAGGTGGTGCTTGTGTGTTTAATAATACACAGAGTGCCAAATTAACATATTTTGTCCGTATCATTCTAAGCACGTAATGCCATACTGTATGTATCTCAAACCTACACTACTAGTGTTTACTAAAGCACTCTTTCTTTCATTTTCGAGATCAACACGAAGTAAAATAAATTTTCCCGTTTCAGGGCCCAGTGAAATAAGAGTTCACACAAAAATAAAAATTGTCATTTACTCGCCCTAATTTACTCAGCCATCCTGTATCAATTTAGTTCTTCTGTTGAACACAAAAGAAGATATTTTAAAGAATGCTGGTAACTAGGGGTGCTCCAGGATTTTTGAGACCGATCTCCGATCACAGAAAGCAGTATCTGCCGATACCGGTCACCGATACCGATCTTTTAAAGCCTTCTTTTTAAC
>NW_015539822.1:211128-212779 GCF_001515605.1 Sinocyclocheilus anshuiensis | reverse complement strand
AAGCAGCACGGACTGTGCTTTCACACAGGAGTCTGCTACTGATCCGTGGCTGATTACCACAAACACAACATCCATTATTTTGATTTCAAATCCAAACATTGTCACTGAAAATGCTTTTTCAGCATTGCAATTGTTTTTTTACATAGTACAGTAATACAATCTTTTACAGACATGTTTAAACACAATAAATAGAAGCAACACATTACTCAGTGCTTTTTACTTTTGCATTTACTTCTATATTAAGTTGCTCAAACAAGTGGCAAAACATTTAAACTACTTTTCTTACGTTATCACAAACTTACCATTGACAGAAATAGTCAGCTATACTGCCTTTCCTTTTGCTTTGAAATCTTTATTACAAGCAATCCTGCGGTTAATAAAGAACTTTGTTTTACTACCTCCACGAGTGCCATCTATTATTGCCTTAAAGTGCCCTTTCCCTTTAAACCTAGCCAAAAAGCCATATGTGTTGACTGTGAAACACCGTAGACTTTAATATGCATTTATGGTGTAATTACTAAATTTTCGTGTTAATCCATGTTCATATTTGAACTTTTGCCATCTGATCGGCGTTACAGAGCACCGAATACCTTATTCTTTTTTTTTTTGTGGTTTATATTTATGCATGTGTGTTTTATTCACATCTTATTTTTATTATCTGTGTGTTGTTGTTGTCTCCGTGTACTGGAAGTAGGGCTGACCGATTAATTGCATTTGCGATAATATCGCGATATGAAATAATGCGATTTTTCAATCGCAGAGGCTGCGATTACACGGTCACGTAATCGCAATTAGATTATTTTCCAAAATCGTTCAGCCCTAACTGGAAGCTTGTGACACTATAACAAATTCCTTGTATGTGCAAACATACTTGGCAATAAAGCTCTTTCTGATTCTGATTCATATTTACTGCAAAAAATGTGCTGTTACTTTAATTCAGAGCTTGCCGCGCAGCAAAAATAGACTCGGTGCGGAAACGATCTCTGCACTGCTGCAGACGCACCGTTACTGGAACGCACTGCCGGTGTCAACTGTGCAGCGTGCAGCTCGCTTATAGACAGACGCGATGTGGTGATTTGAAGACATTTGCGCGGTGATTCACTCACGCTGTTTGTGAAATTATGTCTTTAAGTTATTTAATTAAGTCAAAGTCAAAGTCTGCTTTGTCAATTCTGCCACATGTACCGCACATACATACAGAGAATTGAAATTGCGTTACTCTCAGACCCTTGGTGCATACAGTTAACACTTAAGACTAACAGTAGACATAATACAGATGAATACAGTTTAAATGTGTGCATACAGTTAACACTTAACACTAACAGTAGACATAATACAGATGAATACAGTTTAAATATATATAAAATACAACCTATACAATATACAAATAAGGACATTGTAGGAAAAGTGCTCAGAGGTGCGTGGGGCAAAAGAGAGGAGTGGGGGGGGCAAGGTCCGGAGGGAGTTCAGCTTCCTGACAGCCTGATGGATGAAGCTGTCCTTCAGTCTGCTGGTCCTGGCCTGGAGACTCCGCAGTCTCCTCCCTGATGGCAGCAGACTGAAGAAGCTGTGTGTTGGGTGGGTGGGATCACCTGCAATGCAGAGGGCTTTGCGGGTGAGACGGGTGTTGTAAATGTCCTGGAGGGAGGGG
>NW_015539822.1:169054-210786 GCF_001515605.1 Sinocyclocheilus anshuiensis | reverse complement strand
AGTGAAGAGGAGGGGGCTCAGCACACATCCTTGGGGGGCCCCAGTGTTCAGTGTGATGGTGCTGGATGTGTTACTGCCGACCCGTACTGCCTGAGGTCTTCCAGTCAGGAAGTCTAACAGCCAGTTGCACAGCGAAGTGTTGAGCCCCAGCTGGACCAGTTTGTGAATGAGCTGTTGAGGGATGATTGTGTTGAATGCTGAACTGAAGTCTATGAACAGCATTCTGACATATGAGTCTTTTTTGTCCAGATGTGTGAGTCTAGTGTGAGTCTCAGTCAATTAAGAAATATGACTGAGATGGTGACGCTGCATGTCGTGCCAAACCTTTCACAGCAGGCGCGTCATCAGCTCGAGATCGTTTTTTTGCGATCAGCCTTTTTAGAGACACCCAATCAATCATCCCAAAGCGATTATCGGCCGATAGTGATCGGTAGCCGATCAATCGGAGCACCCCTACTGGTAACCAAACAGATGGTAGCCATCGACTTCCATTGTATGGGAAAAAAATATGATCAATGGCTACCATCAACTGTTTGGTTACCAACATTATTAATAATATAATCTTTTGTGTTCAGCAGAAGAACGAAACTCATACAGGTTTTAAACAACCTGAGGTTAAGTAAATAATGACAGAATTTTCATTTTTGGGTGAACTATCGCTTTAAGGCCTATTCACACCAAGACTGATGTTTGACATTAAAAAATTTGGACTGATTTTTCACATCGATCTGGATTCTTTTAATGTTTACTGTCACTGCCAAAAATTCTGTGTAAGTATGTTATACTATAACGTTGTACGTTATAGTTTTATGTAACAGTAGTGGCTCCAGGCAAAAGTAGTGGTTTTTCATCCAAAGTGACTTTCAGTTAGAGATCTGCACTAACCTGCATTAACTTGAACCTGACTCTAAAATGACATCTGGTCACCTGACTCAATTGATACTAGGGGTGCGCCAATCCGATATTCAGTATCGGTATCGCTCCGATACTGGCATTTTCTGTTGGATCTGGTATCGGTCAGACGAGACCGATCCAAATCCGATATTGGGCGTATACCATTCTGTGTTATTAAGCCCCACAAAAGCCACAAAAACATTATAAAGCACCATAAAGTTTTGTGCACTATATTTCAAGTGTTCTGAAGCTGTTCCATAGTTTAATGTGAGGTACAGATGAACATTCAAGTCAAGTTGACGTAAACTCTTCTTCTCTCTGCTGCGGCTGTCTGTCATCCTCCATTCAGCATTCAAACTGTGTGTCCCGTTCGGTTACAACAGTCAAGATGATAACACTCTCTCCAAGATGATTAAATGTTCCTAATGTTATACTTGATCTGTAAATAAAGATAAAAGGAATTTATCTTGCTGGAGTTTCGTGCTGTTTCTAAATCGTGTAAATTTCTACCGGATATCTGGTTAGATCACAAGACTGGAGTAGAGAGCACTATGAATTGTTCTTCATGAGCACAGTAACTGAAATTTAAAACTTAAAAGAAAAGGCTCAATAAACTAACGCACATATTTTATACACTACGCATCAATATCTCTTCGCTTTGAACTTTTCTTTATAATGAAGGTGTCTATATTTAGTAGATTGTGTGTAACATACAAAGAGTGATGATCAGGTCAACGCACATTGATGTATAGAAATTCTACACTGATTTAAAAAAAAAAAAAACTGTGCTGGTATCGGCAGATACTCCGAATTTTTGGTTCTGAAAAAGTGGTATCGAGCCAGCCCTAATTCATACTGTCACACTTTAAAACTCACTCACTCTATTCATTTCTTTGTCTGCTGATTCTTACAGCTTTCGTTCAAAGAGTGTGTCTGTGCATTTGCACAAAACAAGTTCAAATTAATATAAAAAATCCTCTGAAGTGTCTTGAAACGCGCAGCATTATTCAGTGTTGATGTAATTGACCCTTCACAGGGAGCTTGACTGACAGGCAAGAGGAAAAGCTGATCGGTTCACGTGCCGCTTGAACTGAGGCGCTACAGCGATCTGTCACAACATTAAAGAGCCACAAAACAGTATTAATTGCTTGAATTTCTTAAATTACAAAATGTGAAAGCTGAAACTTTGATTCATACCTAAAGTAACCTGCTCTGTCTTCATCTGTCGGTGTGTTGTCAGTTTCCTCTGCTCCGCGATGTATTTTTCACTGCGTGAGAACATGATGTGTGGCGTGAGAGCAGCATGGCTTGTCGGACATAGTAACAGTAATGAAGGAAAGTAAGGTATTAATAAACAATAATGCAAAGCCATGATCATAATCATGCTGAGGGTGTGTAGTTTGAAAAGTGTGTAGTCTAACTGATGTTGGTGAATGGCACCAGTGTTATCTCTTTCACTCTTCAGTGCTGTTTCTAATGCTGAATCTGTCTTACCGTTTCTCCTCCTAATCTCTTCCATATCGTTTTAAAATATAGCATGCTGTGTAGAACTCAAATAGGTCCGATACGCTTTGTGGTCTGCGCCGACTCGCACATATGATCCGCTCTGTTTTATTATGTTTCTGGACCAGAGCAATTTTGTCATTGTTTTGGAGCACACTAGTTTACAGATAACCTTAAAGGGGTAGTTCACCCAAAAATGAAAATTCTGTCATTAATTAATCACCCTCATGTCGTTTCAAACCCGTAAGACCTTCGTTCATCTTCGGAACACAAATTAAGATATTTTTGATGGAATCTGAGAGCTGTCTGACCCTGCATAGACGGCAATACAACTGAAATGTTCCCAAGTCCAGAGACGTAGCAAGGAGATCAGTAAAATAATCCATGTGACATCAGGGGTTCAACCGTAATTTTACGAAGCTACGAGAATAGCCTACTTTTTGTACGCAAAAGAAAAAAAATAACGACTTTATTCAACAATTCGCCTTCTTCGCATCACCCTGGTGCCATTTTGGAGAGTATCAGCTGGACGTAAACAACGTATGGGTTCTGTGTCAGCTGCGTCATGCCGGATCTGTTTCCTACGTTGTTGTGATTTGATCTGAACGAAAACCGCGTATCCGTGTGATGCAGCTGACACAGAATAAAGTCGTTATTTTTGTTTTTCTTTTGCGCACAAAAAGTTTTTTCTCTTCGTATAATTACGGTTGAACCCCTGATGTCATATGGATTATTTTACCGATCTCCTTGCTACGTCTCTGGACTTGGGAACATTTCAGTTGTATTGCTGTCTATGGAGGGTCAGACAGCTCTCAGATTCCATCAAAAATATCTTAATTTGTGTTCCGAAGATGAACGAAGGTCTTACGGGTTTGAAACGACATGAGGGTGAGTAATTAATGACAGAATTTTCATTTTTGGGTGAACTAACCCTTTAAGGCTAACATATTTATACTAAAAGCCAAAAAAACTTCAATTTTGATTTCATGGGGACTTTAAGAATAATAATATTTTATTTGTAATAACCTGACCTATTGCAAACCCAGCTGAAAAATTGACCTAAACCTAACCTAATCAGATCCTGATCCTGTCAAGCTTAGGTTTGGTGGCAGACCTCTACTTGTTGAACACTAATTGTAGGGTTTGTAAAACAAGCCATGTTGCCTGTGACAGGCTCTTTCGCAACCGCTCACTGTTAGAGAATATCTAGTGTTTTAACGATTGGTCGTTTATGCTACGCATATGCCTTGAGCAATATTGTTGTTATGCAACTCTCATGCAGAAGATATTAGCAGAAGATAAGCTTATTTAATCTTACTGGGAAGTTCTGTTTTTAGTTTGGACCGTTCACAGTAGGGTTGGGCCGATAGAAGATGCCATCGTCCATCGCCGATGGCTGTTAGACATCACGATGTTGAGCCGGCATCGTCATCCCCCCCCAATATCCGCCGCATCCCAATACCGTGTTCGGAAAGAAAATTACGTGTATACGGAACCCCTAGATACTAGATAATAAATACGAGATGGGAGGAAAGTATATATTTCAATATTTTCCTTCGCAGTTATATCATTGGGCAATTATACTACATATATTTCGGGCATTAGGGAGCCGCTATTATACCTGGCATTGAAACTGCTTTTGAATGCACGATGGCTTTTTATTTTCACTTTCGACATTCGCGATCGCACATAGTCTGTTTATACTCTGGAGCAGCAGTAGGCTAGTTACTACACATTTTACAAGATTAGATGATAGCCAGTGGTGCACAGGATTTGCAAATCATTCTCCATCGTCCTAAGTCATCTCTCCTTACTCGGTTTATGTGGTAAGTGAAATTTTATTTACTGTAATGTAACAGGCAACCGTTACACCGTGTCTACACTGGACGCGACAAAGCGACCATTAAAAATCATTTGAAATTTGTGTCAGCACGTCATAAATGGAATGCGGCAGCAGTTTACTGTCGGGGATTTGTCGTGTCGTGCCGCATCCAGTGTAGACAGCATCATTATTATAATGATTATAATAAGTTCTATACACTGAGCTATATATAATGAATCTCTAGATCAGTGGTTCTATAGTATTTTGCCGTGCCGCTCGCATCCGGTGTAGACACGAGCCCTCCGATGTCTTCGTCCATCGCGATTTCACTGTAGACATCGTCCGATGCCAATTTTGTAGACATCTCCCAACCCTAGTTCACAGGCTCTGTAAAAAAACTGGTTACAAGCTCATTGTTAATTCTTAAAATGTGAAGTGGAGGGGCAAGGCCTAAGGCAGCACTGGACTATTGAAAAATCATCCAGAATGTTACCAGTATAGAAGATCTGGCCACACAGCATAGCAGAAAAAAGAGAGATTTCCTTCTGTACTTTTTATACAGTAGTGGTGCGAATTTGTAACCTAAGAAAGTCCCTAATATCTCTGTGCAATAGATGTTGCTTAAAAGAGCAATAAAAATGGGGGAGAAATTTTAGATCTCCTTAGAAGTTAGAAGAATTGTAGGCTAATGTTTCTGCTAACATCATCTTGTTCAATGTTTCTTGTTCAGTTGTATTCAGATTGTGAAGGGATTATTACAGTGAAGCTGACTACACTGCAATGAATATCTTATTTACACGAATATATTATTTTACATTACACACATACACTTAGCAAAAGTGCTAAACTTAGTAAGCTTCAATTAAATAAATGCTTTAAAATGGCCATAATGTTCATGCTCTCAACAAACATGTCTGTGATTGTCTACAGTGCTCAACACGATCAGGTAATGACAGCAGCTGTAATCTCATTCACACAATTATTCTGTTTGTGCAGCCATACAGTGAAGTGACATGAAATGCATAGAAGTACCACTGATATGTATGAGATAAGCTATGATTACTGACAAATATTTGACAACTGCATGCCAGAGAAGAGCCCTTATGAAGCTATTATGAAGTGCATTTAATAGAATGGGCATATTTTACCAGCATTAAAATTGTGCATTGGTCTTTACTAGGTATTGCCACAAGTTTGCTTACAATATCATTTTTACAAGTTATTCTGGAGATTCTGGAGTGGGTTTCTGCACTCAGAATTACAATGATCTTTAGGTTGTGTATATGTCATTGCTTGTCTTTGGGTGGACATGAACTTTGTTAGCATGTCTACGGTTTCCATTTCAATTCCTTTCAGTTGCTGAAAGTGAAAACAAAAACTGCACTCTGTCAAATAGCTTGGATTTGCTCTCAGTTTGAAACAAATAGGAGTCATTTTTTTGCCCTGCTTGTGTCCGGCTCATTCTCTGCAGGGCACCTCATGTCAGAAAATATCCTCTACCATGCTGAGAGCTGGACACAGCTGTTCTTGTTTTGTTATGCTCTAGTCTTGACTGTTGCACACAGCTTTTTTTCTCCCATACATTTTGTACATTTCCTGTAGAGATGCTTTAATTTATAGAAATGTATTGCTTTAAGCCTATTGCTAGATCTTTTTAGTAGATCTTCTTTCTTTTTTTCCCTGAAAGATAGAGTGGCCTAAACTAGAGAAAACTGAAATGATTAAATTATACATTTGTTCATGCTAGGGATGTCAACGATTAATCGATGATCGATTAATTGTCGATAAGAGATGCAGTCGATTAAAGCTATCGATGGTCGATTAAGTCGTTTAATTTTGGGCTGCGTGCGGCTCATGCACAAAACACGTGCGAATGGCTGTGAATGACGGTGACGGTATATAAATGCATCATCATTCGTTCATAATGTACAAATTAAGCTTTTAATGTGATTTAAACTTTAAAAGTACATTAAAATAGAAACAACACAAAGTTCTTCAACATGGAAAGCAATAGAAATGTAGTAACCAAGTCATTTCCCCAGATAATTCTTTCATATCGGGCTCTGCGCTTTGCAGGGCTGTGGGACACAGGACAGATAGGCTATTCATTCCTACAACTTGTTAATTCGTTCCTACGACTTATTAATTTGTGGCCACTGTCCATGTTTCATTAATTTTGTTCCTTAAATAACCCATGATTTAACTAAAATGAGGGAACAAATTAATAAATCGAACGAATTCTTAATTCATGGCCATGAAATCTTTCATTTCCCTTAGATGCGAAAACAGTGATAAAAAGTGAATGACAATAAAATAAACCTGCGAAATTAGAGGGTTAGACGGTGAGGATTTAGGAAAAGAAACAATGCCTAAATATTATTCAATTAACTTTTGCACATCCTGTCATGCCGGGCTGCATAGACGCATTTTGCAGCATTAAGGTTAACGATTAATCGATTAATTGATCGTTAATTTAAACGACGATCGATCATGGAAATGATCGAAAATTGACATCCCCTAGTTCATACCTTATTTCTGGTATTTCTCACATCAAATGCATTGCCATTGCTAAAAATAAAGTTATCAGAAAACTTGGAAACGGATACTGTTGCATTCCTCCTTAGTTTGCACTATTTATGATGTGTTAGCTGGAAGTGTTAATAGTCATTCTGTTTGTTTCCTTGGCTCTCCTCTCTCTGTGGGAAACTTTTTTTTCCTGCTCTATTGTTTTTGTTGGCACGCCAACATGAAATGCCTGTTATTATATTAGTCATTCTTTAGGCCGGTTCCTTGGTTTCAGTTCCCTTTTCTTAATTGTGGTCTCACAGTCTTATTTTTCTGAGTTCCAAAAAACCCCACAAATCTGACCTTGATCAATAATATAAATACATATGGAAGGAAATGCAGCCAGGTTCCTAGTTTAGACTGGTTGTGTGTAGTAATGGGTAATGAGGGCAAGGCTTGAACTGATGGACAGCACTGTGAGTCCTGGTTCCACTTTACATCCACACAACTGGATGATTCTGCTGCAGAAGTTCTTGCTGTTTTACCTGTATGTTGTCTTACAGGTTGTCCTGGTTTGTTTTTACAGACTGTACTAATAACGAGAGATAATTTAGCCTAATGATTAGCACTACGCTAAAGCCTTGATCAATTAAATTGCATTTAGGATCCAGTCAAGTTATTTCAGTTATCAATTTTCATTATCCACTGTTCATTAAAGAAACAGCTCATCTGAGTATGTGAAAACTCTTCTATGAGACATAGTACTGGACAAAAGTGAACCATGTACAAGCGATTGAAACTGCTGTACTATGTTCCTCTAGTGACTGTGCAGTGATGGAGGATGAATGTGAGCGCAATTAATGATTTGAAAGGCAAGAAGAGTAAAGATGACTACGTCAGTAAGGTTGTCATCACAATAGATCATCATTGTCGCTCTGGGTCATGTCACCAAGGCAATTCAGGAGGAAAAACTGAATATAGGAGACTATATTCTATAGCTTTGCACTCATGACAGAATAGGTCCGAATATTGTGAAGCAAGAAATTGTTTCCTTTCAGGAGGGAATTGTTTCCTCTTTAAACTCTGATGTAGGGGTGGGCGATATGGAAAAAATATAATTTCACAATATTTTTCAGGAATATCACGATTTTATCAATTCTTTGTCATGTTGGTTTTAATATTTTGCAAGTTGTCTAAGCAGTACAGCCAAACTAATTTCCCTATTTTAAAAACAAAGCCTTACAAGGTAACAAAATATAAAATAAAAAAGAGTGGCACATATTTAGGCCGAAAATAACAATCTTTGTTCTTATTTTTTAATAACAAAGATAAAATAATGACAAAGATACACATTACAAATACACATAATATACAAATAAAAAAAAATAGTGCTTTATTGTTCAGGTACAGTAGGTGTATTTAGAAGTAGCATTCAAGAAATTGAATTAACAAATTTAAAAATAAAACACTAAATACATAAATTATACATTGATTCGTATTAAAGCAACTGTGTTAAAGTTCTTGTGTTTTGTTGTTTTATTAAAGGGTTAGTTCACCCAAAAATGAAAATGCTGTCATTAATTACTCACCCTCATGTCGTTTCAAACCCGTAAGACCTCCGTTCATCTTCGGAAGACAAATTAAGATATTTTTGATGGAATCTGAGAGCTGTCTGGCCCTGCATTGACAGCAATATAACTGAAATGTTCCCAAGTCCAGAGACGTAGCAAGGAGATCGGTAAAATAATCCATGTGACATCAGGGGTTCCAACCGTAATTATACGAAGCTACGAGAAAACCCTTTAATATTAAAGGGATAGTTCACCCAAAAATTTATTAATTTACTCACTCTCAAGTTATTTTTTAAACCTGAATGGGTTTCTTTCTTCAGTTGAACATAAATGTTATTTAGAAGAATGTGGGTAAACAAACAGCTGCTGGTCCCCACTGACTTCCATAGTATTTTTTTTTTTTTCTATCAAAGTCAATGTGGACCAGCTACTTTTTGGTTACCCACATTCTTTAAAATATCCTTTTTTTTGTTCAGCACAAGAAAGAAATTAATACAGGTTTGGGACAACATGTGCTTGAGTAAATAATAACAGAAATTTCATTTTTGGGTGAAGTATCCCTTTAATGACAAGCGGCTGCATGTTTAGTCTCCTGTCCCTTTAAGAGCTGCACGCCTCTAATATACAGGCATGTATCCGTTTTTCTCTCACCGGTTTAATTTCACTTTAAACATAACCAACTGAGTCAATATGTGAACCTTGTGTGTTTTGACAGTATTAGCGCGAAAGATAACTTAATCCAGTAATCAGGCGCTGTGTTTAGTGCGCCGCGCTCAGAAAAAGCACACGTCAGAACTGCACGCGAATGAAACGTTTAACCGGTAAGACTTTGAAGCACATGCAAATAATGCACTTTTGTTATTGCGAATAAGTGCAGTGTCCCGTGAGTGTAACTCTACCGCCGAGTTAGCATTTAATGTGATTGTACAGTATATTGATACGGCGGCGCCAGAACTGTAACTGATAGAATTTGCGCTGTAGCACGATACTAAGATATTTATTCAAAAGCAGATCGTGGAGACATTTTTATCGTCCACGATGAAAAATCGTCATATCGCACACCCCTACTCTGTTCATATAATCAACAATAAAGACATTTAGAAAAATTTGTATTGTCTGCTATGTAGAGCTCGGCGATATGGCCAAAAAATTATCACAATTTTTTTTTTCATATCAGTCGATATCAATAATTATCACGATAGATGTCAAATCTTTATTTATTTCAAGTTTAAGCCAGATTTTTGCTCCAGAGTGAAAGCTGTTGAAACCAGACTGTAAATTTTCCTTAGCAAAATAAATATCTTAACAGAAAATGTAATTTTTTAGCTTCTGTATGTTCTAATGAGTGATATCGTTTCAAATCAAGAAACATGTTTGTCGCCTGATAATATTAATAATAATATTACTTTTTGTCTCTTAGAAATGCACATTTGCTTGAGTTAGGACGCAGATGGAAATTTTTGTTCATTATCAAAATCAGTAACATCTGTAAGAATTGTAGCAACCTCATTTTTATATAGTGAAATGTATTTATTCTGACTGAGACTTTTTTTTTTTTAATTAATCATTGGTCTTCCATAGTAGCACACATTTAAATCATAATAATCACAGTTAAAACCACAGATAGCACCTCAATACCATGGTAAAAATATAACTATATGGTTTTTAGGTATCTGTATGAAAAACAGTAGTCTAAAGACAGTTAGTATAAATGCACACATGCACACAAAAAAAATACTGTAATTATATTCCATTACTCCTTTAATACACTTAATTCATGTCTACATTAATAATATAGTAAAATTCGATACAAATCCCCACAATTTTGCCTCAATACCACAGTGCAGTTAGTGTCACTACAGTAAATCCATGGTAAATGATGGTGATTTATAGATTGAAAAACCTTCTGACTGTATCGTTGCGCAGTGTTTCTCCTGTTTGTCAGCGCTTTCAGAGTCATTTGTGTTCTTTGCAGAATTCAAGTGCTTCACACTGGATCTCACAGTGCAGTTTAGTGCTTGCGTGACTGAGACTCATCACGCATCTGCTCTAGTAAGCTTGTGCTGCGCTGCCGTTCAAACTTTGATCTGAGCGGAGAAATGGTCCGTGTGGCCCCGTTAGCGTGGTTTCATTCCACTTTTGGTGCATAAACATTATCGAACATTTATCGAACTCTTCATATTGTTTTATTTTTATTTTTTTTATAATATCGTGATAATTATCGTTATCGATTTATCGCCCAGCCCTACTGCTAAGAGAGGTAGTATTTAATTTGCTAGTTCTCCATAGCTCAAACTCCCCACGAAATATCAAGGAATTTTAAGATCTTTAAAATTTTAAGAATTTTAAGATTAGCATTTCTTTTGTTTGTTTGTTTTTCAGGCCTGGAAATATCATATAATGTCAAGTTTTCTAGTTATGCTAAGTTAAGGTTGGCGATATGACAAAAGCTTATATCACGATATGAGTGATTTTATTTCACAGTAACAATATATATCACAATATAGTTAATTTTGTTTTAAATAAGGTCTTTATGATCTCAAAATTTTTGATACCATAGAAATGTAAACCGCTGTTTTGAAAAATGTTTTGTCACCGGTGTCAATATCACAAAAAAATAATATTAGCCTAAATGAAAGCTTTGTTAGCCCAGGACCCTGCAAAGGCTTCAGCCGAGCGTCAGCCGAACGCACAAGCGCTCTTTAGCACTCTTGTTCATGAGCATTTGAGTGTGTGGATAAAAACTAGATTAGAGCGCCATCTGCTGTTAAAATCTAAGCTCAGAATCGATTCCAGTGGAATCGCGATGCATTCTGAAAATCTAAGAATTGATCCACGAATCGATTCTGCATAGATTTATTGTCCGAAGCTCTCTACACTGCGCAATGAATCTCTCATTTTGCTTATGAAAGGATTCATGAGATATGTCTGTGATACATTACTCAACGCTGCAAAAACACGTAGAAACTTTTGAAGCTCCCCTCAGCGATCACAATCATAAATATGATGAAGATCTGGTCAGTCGCACTGGTGCTCATAAATATTTTTTCATAGTCGCACGCAGTAGTTTTCAGTCGCAAATGCGATATTATCGGCCGATATGAGCCTGTCGCCGATATATCGGTATCAGCGAATATGCCGCCGATATTAATTTTTTTTTACAGAACATATAACGCATGAGAGGGCTCCTCGAACTGAAGGGATCCCCTGAATTTGGTGGAGATCCGCCGGCGCGTTCGCGAGATAGTGACGCCAGTCAACACTTTCACTTCAGTAAGGTCTCTTGTGCACCGAATGTTCAGCAACCAAACCGAATAAGCGAAAAGACCGAATAAATTGTACCGAACAATGATACAGTAGCGCAAATCCGTGAATGAATGTTCCGAAGTGAAAAACTTCAATGGAATAAAGTTGAATGGAATTGAATTGAATTGAAGTTGAATAAACTTCAACTTTACTGTTCAGTGCACTGATGTCAGACTCATTTTGGATAATAAAGTTTATTGTTAAATTGTTAAATGCCCTGCCTCCATTACGTATCTCTGTCACGTCATTATAAGTGTTTGATCACCACATTTGAGTGATCATTGCAAAAAATGTGTTTATGTACATATATTCTGTTTATGTATATACTGTATTCTATATATAGTACCAGTCAAATGTTTGGACATACGAATGGGAGTGTCCAAACTTTTGACTGGTACTGTACTATAATATAAAATTATAGAAAATTTCTAATTTTATGTTTTCCTATAGATTCTTTTATAGTTATTCGATATATGCTATTTACACTAAGTGCAAATAGCAATGGATTCTATTTACACTATGTAGAAATAGTATTTTCTTTGCAATAGTAGTAATAATAGATGCTATTTATACTACTTGGTGCAAATAGTGGTAGATATCTGCACCTCAGTATTGTAGTGCATTACAACACTATGCAGTAATAACGCATTGAGTGTAAATTATAATTTTTATGAAAATTATTAAGTGGATGTTGCTAATTGGTACATCAATGTTCTCGCTATACCTAACCCTAACTGATAAAACACTTTGAGGCACATTATTTTCCACTTTTTTATTATTTCCTTCATTTTTATTGAAAATAAATGCCTTTCCGATGTGATATGTGATGTGAAAAGGGAGAAGAATGAGTTCTGCAAAAGGCAGACTTGAACTTGGGTTGATCACGTCAAAGAGGAAATGTTATGCGCTTTACTCTATGCTACTGCTGCTATTGTTCATCGGGCGTCTTTTGCAATGTTGTCTAACCCTACCACTCATTGGTGGGTGGAGTTAGTGTAAATAGCCTCTATTTGCACTTAGTGTAAATGGACACTCCGTTATATTAAATATACATCTAATATTTGTTTATTTCATTTAAGCTGTATTTAAATGTGAAAAATATTTTAAATTGTTTAGGTTTTAGTTAACAATAAAAACACTGCTGCCCTGCTTTTTGCCTTTTCTTGGCTAACTATCCTTTCTAGATCCTAACAAATTCTTGTCAGCTAAGATGTGTTTGTGCTCTATTGAGGTGTGACTAAGGCTAAGCAACGAGCTCCCTGAATTGTCTTTTCCCAAACATTTTGCTGCCTAATGATTTGCAGATTACACTTGCTTGCGCTAGATCACAAATAAAGCGAACTATTGGTAGGAACGGTCAGAAATTCAATAGTTTCACAGTGCAACACTATCACTGTACAATTAGTCTCTTCTCTCCAAATGGCTGAAATCCAGATATTTAAGGAAATCCGTTTAGAGCAGCAGTGTTCAGTCTAGAGATGCAAACATCTGTAGTCTCATTGATTTATTGTTTTCTCTCTGCTAACCAGTGCTGCATGGAGTGTCTGTTTCCATAGCAACATGGCAAGAGGTCACAGAGATTCATTATTGTACATGAAGACAGCATTGCTAACTGCGTTGTAATTAAGCCCCAGTCTGTCCTCTGTGTTTAAATTGATGTTCAATTTAATCAGGAGGGTTAATGCTGGATACTTAATACATGCCTGTCAGCTATGACACCCCTTAGCTGAGAACTATTTCTCAGCGCATGACATAAAAAGAATGTTGTGAATGTAGTTCATAGCTAATGCAGTGTGACCTCAGCATCTGCCTTCCTTGTCAATTTGCAGTTGAAGATAGATTAAACGCGTATGACACGATGAATATTCAGTTGCAGAGATACAATCGACCGTTTCAGTCTTGAGTCACATGAGAGAGTTCAGAACACAGAGTCCAAACAAGAAGCCCTTGAGTTGTTGTTCTGTGTTTACCGCTAATGGCCTCTATCATTAGACTGAATGGCCAGGTTCCTGGGCAGACACAGTGATTCAATAGGGAATTTGGTTCTTGTCTGCTGTTATATGTAGTTAAAGAACAAATTGGTTGTTCTGATTCTATCCTCATCTGATTCCAGTCTTTCCATTTACTTTTAATCTTGTTCTGTGTTCAATGTTTAAACAGCATGAAGTGCAAATATTATATGTCAAACGAAGAAGGTGTGTCTGGGATTTACCTGAAGGGGTTAATTATGTATTTTACAAAGGATGCTTTGTTCCCTGATGTAAATGTCAGTACCTGGAATTTATTTCTGGTTCTAGAAGTTACTCAATACTGTGAAATTCATTATTATAATTTTATTAATATATATTTTGATATATAGAACAATATAATTCTTCCATTTGTCATCTCTACAGTGTACACTACAGTTCAAAAGTTTGGGGTCAGTGATATTTTTTTAATGTTTTTGAAAAAGCCTCATGTTCACCATATTATGACAATTTTAAATTACTGTTTTCTGTTTTTAATGTGTTTTAAAATGTCATTTATTCCTGTGACATTACTCCAGTCTTCAGTGTCTCATGATCCTTCAGAAATAATTCTAAAATGCTGATTTTGTGCTCAAGCAACATTTCATATCACAATTGAAAATTGTTATGCTGCAGAATAACCATTGAAATTAACCATGGAAACTGATACATTTTTGATTTATTGGTGTTTTGTTTGTTTGTTTTTGTAAAAGTCTTTACTGTCACTTTTGAGTCAGTTGAGTGCAAAAAATAAACTACTTTAAAAAGATATTTCTTACATGTAAAATAATCAGACAATATTTATTGTTACATGTCATTGTGTTACCAAGTAATAGGTTGGTGTGCAACAAAGTCAATAAAATAGCATAGGATTTGTCAAAGCCACAGCACAAATACTTGTGTAGTGCTCCCATGTTTTATTCTCCCTCTTTCCTCAGTATTTTCCTTTCACTAACTCTTTTGTCTAATAATTAACAAATGAAACAGCAAAAAAAATTATACCATATACAGTGTGTCTGTACAACAATCTTACTGTTTTACAGATTTATCTTTTTTTAATTCACATTTTGTTAAAATTTTTATGTAAATTGTTACTGGCATTATATCCATATATATATATATATATATATATATATTCATAGGATGCAGTGTGACCTCAGCATCTGCCTTCCTTGTCAATTTGCAGTTGAAGATAGATTAAACGCGTATGACACGATGAATATTCAGTTGCAGAGATACAATCGACCGTTTCAGTCTTGAGTCACATGAGAGAGTTCAGAACACAGAGTCCAAACAAGAAGCCCTTGAGTTGTTGTTCTGTGTTTACCGCTAATGGCCTCTATCATTAGACTGAATGGCCAGGTTCCTGGGCAGACACAGTGATTCAATAGGGAATTTGGTTCTTGTCTGCTGTTATATGTAGTTAAAGAACAAATTGGTTGTTCTGATTCTATCCTCATCTGATTCCAGTCTTTCCATTTACTTTTAATCTTGTTCTGTGTTCAATGTTTAAACAGCATGAAGTGCAAATATTATATGTCAAACGAAGAAGGTGTGTCTGGGATTTACCTGAAGGGGTTAATTATGTATTTTACAAAGGATGCTTTGTTCCCTGATGTAAATGTCAGTACCTGGAATTTATTTCTGGTTCTAGAAGTTACTCAATACTGTGAAATTCATTATTATAATTTTATTAATATATATTTTGATATATAGAACAATATAATTCTTCCATTTGTCATCTCTACAGTGTACACTACAGTTCAAAAGTTTGGGGTCAGTGATATTTTTTTAATGTTTTTGAAAAAGCCTCATGTTCACCATATTATGACAATTTTAAATTACTGTTTTCTGTTTTTAATGTGTTTTAAAATGTCATTTATTCCTGTGACATTACTCCAGTCTTCAGTGTCTCATGATCCTTCAGAAATAATTCTAAAATGCTGATTTTGTGCTCAAGCAACATTTCATATCACAATTGAAAATTGTTATGCTGCAGAATAACCATTGAAATTAACCATGGAAACTGATACATTTTTGATTTATTGGTGTTTTGTTTGTTTGTTTTTGTAAAAGTCTTTACTGTCACTTTTGAGTCAGTTGAGTGCAAAAAATAAACTACTTTAAAAAGATATTTCTTACATGTAAAATAATCAGACAATATTTATTGTTACATGTCATTGTGTTACCAAGTAATAGGTTGGTGTGCAACAAAGTCAATAAAATAGCATAGGATTTGTCAAAGCCACAGCACAAATACTTGTGTAGTGCTCCCATGTTTTATTCTCCCTCTTTCCTCAGTATTTTCCTTTCACTAACTCTTTTGTCTAATAATTAACAAATGAAACAGCAAAAAAAATTATACCATATACAGTGTGTCTGTACAACAATCTTACTGTTTTACAGATTTATCTTTTTTTAATTCACATTTTGTTAAAATTTTTATGTAAATTGTTACTGGCATTATATCCATATATATATATATATATATATATATATATTCATAGGTATGATTTATGTTCAGAAAAGTTTGTCAAATACAAAAAAAAAGTTTATCTAGCATGAGTAGAATCAATAGACATGACTGATGAATGATTCAAAATATTTCCAATTGTTGACAGCTGCTAGCTAATATACTAGTCGTGTAATAATACTTGTAAACGAGGGAATTTATGAAGTGTAATCCGATACCAGGCACTTGATTAGAGAAAAATACTGTCAGGTTTCTTTCACACAGATTTCAGGGGGAAAAAGGTGTTACAGAAGCTGCATGATTTGATTCACACTGTCAGATATTTTTTTTGTGTATATTTCAGTTTTTATGAAAGCACTACAGCAAAACTTTTTCCCGCTACATGAAACCAGTTAAGACAGGATGTAGAGTACTTGTGCAGGTCATTCAGAAAAGCAGTGTCAGATCTTTAAGTGTCCTTAAGTTTGAAGAGCTACGCTCCAGTTCTAATCAAACAGTGAGTACTATCTCCTCTTCTGCCCTAACCTTCACCCCTCAGCTCTAGTGCACATGATTCATTCAGCTCATTTAAATGCTGTGACTCTTGTATACAATACATTCACAGGGCTGGGGGGTGTATGTATGCATCTGAGTGTTTGCCTACAATTTTAGTAAGGCAGTGGTCTGATTAGTACAAAGATCCATGACCCAACTGAGAAACGGGAGTCACTTCCTGCATGTAGACGCATCAGATGTCACGTACCAGCTGATCCTCTCCAGACCTTCCGGCCTGAATGGAGGCTCTGCAGCTGGGGACTGTGAATGACCTAACACATGGACTCATTTTTCATTTTTGTTTTGCCATTTTTATTGATTGCTAGACATTAATGTCTAGATATGTTTTGTACTCTTTAGATTCATCATAAAGTTTTTGTTGGTTTTGTTTTGACATGTTTTTATTTATATTCTGCCTCATTTTTCTCATGCAAAATCCTGAAATGTCTAGTTAGCTGTTGCACCTTTATTTTTAAAAGAAAATCCTAAAGTCTTTTGAGATATGGAGGTGCACGGCTTTTATAAATTATCTTATGTAATATTAAAAGGCATCTTGTCTTGTAAAATTGCCTCATTCGTATGACTATATGTAGTATGCCTTCTGGAATCACAATCTTTAGATGATGATAATGCAGCTGCTATTCAAAATGAATTATTGAGAAATTTGTGTACGGCTTCATAGTTTTGTTCTGTTTATGTTCTGAATTGCTGCTCAGATTTTGTCATTTGTACTTCTAATGAGGACATCAGAGGCAAAACATCTGCACTGTCCGAACACACTTCCCTGAATTGGAACATTTAAAGCCAGTGGTTTTCATGCCTTGATACCATAACTATTTTTGTGACTTGCTTGAATGGGTATTGTGGGAAATCAGACTCGTGTCCCATTCACGCATACAGTGATTTTACTGCTGCTGGTCACTGAGTCACTGTATTATTGGTCGCTGTGGGCGTTCCTGATGCTGAATGCCCTCATGTTACTGGTGGGCTTCACAATTGGCCATAGCTTATGAAAAATCCCAAATTACCAGAAATAGCATTTATTTTATTGTTAGTTAAATTCTAATTTGACAAAGAATAAATTGTTCCTACTCCTAAGACAATTCAGTGAATGAATCAATCTGACTTAGTATGCTTGAAAATTGTAAAATATCACTGCATGTGGGCAGAAATTAACCATATAGAACAGTGAAGTCACTAGTAACAGTAATATTAATTTCTCTTTTGTGTTGCCTGTGTAACACTACAGCATCTGTCATTATCAGTAGTCACTGCATTGCGTTGCTACTCATTGACATAGTTAAAGTTAAACTTCTCAACATGCATGACTGGACACGCTTGACACTTAACTCTTACATTACTGAAAATCACCAGCTCTCATTGAAAATGACATCATAGTGTCACTACAGTATATGGCTTTATTTCATCTGTCACTTTATTTGTTTTCCCAGCTAAGGTCTAGGATTTTTCAGTCTCATAGCTGGTTGTTGGGCACTAGAGTCTGTTCTCTGATTAGCTACATCTTTCCCTCTTGTAAAGATGAATTTGATTGACAAGGGCAAGTCTCTGTTTGGAATAAATCTGCAAGAAGAGCAATTGTATGTAACTCTAGATGGACAAACACGTGGATAAATATAGTTAAAAAATCTTCAGTCCAAATTGGATGAACATTTTACATCAAGGATCATGGCAGAATAGGGTACCACAATATACCATTATGACTTGAATCTACCGAACATTCCATACATACTAATTTTCTCTCTTTCCCTTCTTTTGAAGCACAGACTTTACGGAGCATGAAATCCAGGAATGGTACAAGGGCTTTCTACGGGACTGTCCCAGTGGCAACCTCTCCATGGAGGAGTTTAAGAAAATCTACGGAAACTTCTTTCCTTACGGAGATGCCTCAAAGTTTGCAGAGCATGTGTTCCGTACCTTTGATGCGAATGGCGATGGCACAATAGACTTTCGGGAGTTCATAATTGCATTGAGTGTCACGTCACGAGGGAAGCTGGAACAGAAGCTCAAATGGGCGTTTAGCATGTATGATTTGGATGGAAACGGATACATCAGCAAAGCAGAGATGCTGGAGATTGTGCAGGTATGTAAGGCTTCCTGAAGCTTTTATGAATTAACCTAATATTGGCACTCTGTAAATCCTTTTCTTATCATCATAATGACTGCTGAGGTCTGAAATAGAATCAGATATCACCACAGAAGACACAAAAGAGAACCCAACCCAGGATTGCTACCCAATTTTCACATCGCATATGTTGTTATTTCTCACTTGCGTTAACAGCAAAGATAGCCGTGGTGTTAGACTGTCGGGAAGCTCCATACTCTAAAGAGAGCCCAAGTCTTATTTCTGTCTCTGATAAACAGGCTGTCATCAAAGTGCACTCCTTCACATGGTTATTTATGTTTGCTGTCATTGCAATTGGCCTGATTTATCTTTGCAGCTTTACTGAGAAGAGTAATTTTAGCAACAGGTGATTTCTCAAATCTTGAGGCCCTTTCGAAACCAAACCAAAAAGTTTGAAGACTTGTAACTTACTACATTTGTACTATAAAAGTTTAGCTGTAATATAGAATAAAGGTAAATGCTACACCCACAAATTATTTTTAAAATAACAATGGTTTAATTGATGCATTTCATATAACCAAATATGAAAATGGAATTTAGTTCTGTTTTGGCGGGCATCAAGAATGAGGCCATCACCTCTCATGTCTTGATTGCTTTATTTTGATGGATGGTTTACTTCCATCCCTGGCAGGCCATGGTAAATCTAATGATGTACTGAATGATGCACCTCTTTTAATGATGAATAGCCAGATAGTGTATTAAGGCTGCACCACAAAAGAATTAGTTATATGTAATCATAATTATATATTTTTTAGGTTTTCTTAACATTTTTTTCTTCACTTTTCACATCAAAATCAAAATAAAACTGTAATTTAACGCAATAAATTCATAAACACTTTTGCTGAATGGCATATGATAAGAAGATTAAACATACAAAAATTGATGTTTTTTTTTTTTTTTTTTTAAGCATGGGACTAAGACTATAACAAGTAATTTTTGCAAATTCAACAAAACCATCTGTTAGCTAGCCAGATAATGTGATCAGCAAAAATTGTAAGGACAGTGTAGATTGCATTGCAGATTTTAATTTTACGCTGCATAAAAATGGTTGTACAAAATCAATGAATGGAAGATTTTTAGTGGCTAATGGGATTTGTATAATTTGGGCTCTGTTCCTTTATAAAGATGCTTTGTAGCAGGATTTATTTTGAAAAGTACTATACAAACAAATTGTGATAAAAAATTTAAGTTAAAACAGTTTTCTTTTTTAATTTGCATTTATGCACACAAATAGTGCAGTATTTAGGCCTGTTGTCTTAAAGATAATCGTATTGGACATATTTCTACGTGGTCTTTATGCATGTCACTCTGCTCTCAGCCATGTGCTGGGATTCTGCCTCATCTCTGAGTAATCAATGCTGTTACAGCTCACGGGTCTTGTTCTCACTTATACGTTCTTATGCCTTTGATAATAAAGTCTGTGCAGTCAGTGTTAATTCAAACAGAGACATTAATAGGAGGGGAGAGTAACTTAACTCTCTTGTTAAGAGATAAGGGAATCTCTTGTGTATCGTCTCCCTCAGGCGATTTACAAGATGGTATCATCAGTGATGAAGATGCCAGAGGATGAGTCCACACCTGAGAAGAGAACAGAAAAGATCTTCAGACAAATGGACACCAACCGGGATGGTAAACCCTTTTTCTCCCTATATCATGAAACTACTTTAGCAGTTGTATATGAACAAGTGGTCTTTGAGGGCCGAAATCTTTGACTGAAACATTGAAGGTTAATTAGCACTTCTCCGATGGCATGATTTGACTGTTAACTTACTGAGATATATCATGTCTCATGTAATGTCTCATTTCTCAATCATTGTTTCAATCGCCGAAAAATGTGTTTTAAGTAGTAATTTTACTCTTAAATATTAAATTGTAATATGTTTTTAAATTACATTTATAGCAAAAGTGTTTTCTGGCTGTGTGCATTTTTGTGTAAAGTTTGTATGCTTGTTTTGTGCACTCTAGTACAACAAAACAAAGTTAAACAAGGCTTAGGACTGTCTACTTCAGCATGAAGGGCTGTGCATGAAATTGCTAATCAAAAACCACACAAATGGGAGTATACAGAAAAGAGAGTGGAAAGAGTGGCCTGATTCTATGGTCAGATGAACTTTTGCATTTCCTGCTCTCTCATGACTAGAGTCACAAGGAACGGAGGCTGGGTGCATGTTTGTGTATTTGTGGAATCAGATGCAGCATAAGTGTGTTCTCCGACAGATAGCCTATTTTATTGAGCACAGTGAGGAAATTGAGGAATGAAGCACTACAAATGCACAATTCGATCAAATTAAATCATGCAGTCTAAGCATGGACTAAACTGAATGCTAATCTTCTCTATAACTGAGAGGACCTGTTCTTGAGCCATTTCATCACTCCTCACTGGGTAACAGTTTCTGTACACCAAACCAAATATCAAACATTCCTTCGCCAACTCTCACTTTTGAATGCAAGGAGACGGCAGTGCCACCTGCTGACTGATATGGAGCTTCAGTCACTGCTTGTTTTTAGGGATGTCCCTATACTAAACATCAGTCATATACCAAATGATTAAAATTCTACTATTTCTGTTGCAATTAAACAGGAACACTAGAATAATTTTAAATCCTACACGTGAATTTAGGCATCACAAATCAAAAATATACAGTATGAAAATGGATATTAAGAGATTAAAGATTACATTTAACATTATTGTTATTATTCAATCATTAGTGTTTTTAAAATGAAGTAAATGCTTGCGAAGAACAAAGGTAATCTCAATGTAAAATCAGAGAAAAAGAGCATGCACAATTTTGCTTAACTTCTGTTAGACTATATGCTGCCCTTTTTTAGCCTGCAGACCTGTAGGCTTCTTTGATTTAATAGAAGCACTAAAATCTTTTCCATTGTTTCCATAACATTTGAACACGTTCATTCAGACTCTAACACAATGAGCCGGATATCAGAAAACTAGCCATCATTTTTCTATTGTAAATAATATGATTTTCTAAGAGCCTGTGTCCTCTCTTGTTTTATTCTAGGAAAACTGTCTCTGGAGGAGTTCATCAAAGGGGCAAAGAGCGACCCGTCCATTGTGCGTCTGCTACAGTGTGACCCCAGCAGTGCAGGACAGTTCTGAGATCAGCGTCTCATGCTTCAACCTTTTATTTATTTATGGGTTTTAATTTAGTTTTTGATATAGTTGCTCCTTCCACTCGCAGGGAAATGATGAGGGTGAGGTTTTTTTCCAGAGTAGGGCATCTGGGTCTCATCAGACTGAGCTTGGCCAGATATAGAAACACACACGCACGCAGAGTTATTGGCTGCGTTATCTCTGTAGGGAGCCTCACCGGGCCTGGAAGAGGCCTGTGATGGAGTGAGTTCGGGTAACTAGAGCATTTATCTGAGCTCGAATCACTTCCTGCTTAGAAAAGAGGTTTCATGTCAAAGTACATACGTAGTCAGTTTTATTCTTATTTTCTCTGGGTATTAGATGAGGCAGTTTAATCTTGACTGATACAGGAATATAAGATGCACTCAGTAAAACAAAGTTTTATTCTTAATTTTTTTTTTTTATTATTAAAAAATATCTGATGCCTGAATCAATAGTGTGTAAACACCTCAGCCTTAGTGATTTACATATTTGGGTTATTTTTAACTTTATTTAGACTATGTAGTTTCTCTCAATTAATAGTTTGGCCAGCATTATTATTGGCAGATCACAGTATTATTATCCAATGGGACCAATAAATCAGGCATGCAGATTTTCCAGTTGTATGAATCCCCACATTGTGCTTGCAATCTAAAGAGCCTTATTAGTGCTGGAAGCGCACATCCAATTTTGTGTGGTTTAGTTTGGTTTTAGTCGGACAGTCTAGGTTCAAAAGACATGAAATGAACTGCGTTCTCTTTTACCAGTTTTTTAATGTTTGTACTCTAGTAACTGTAGGCTTGTATATAAATCTGAAATATCAGACACGCATGCAAAACTGTACTCAGAGTTCCATCCTAGGAGGCAGCGATCGGTTTTATTTACATTTTTAGCAGAAGCATGTAACCACGTTTATCTGCATTTGTGGACAGGAGAGTATTTGTGTAATGTGTATGCATGTGTTGTGTGTACTGTATGTGTTTGGTTAATATCAGTTACAGCCCTGTTTGCTCATCCTGGTTCTAGATGTTGTGTGATGCAACGTTTGCATTATTGCAGAACGTTTTTGTTATTGAAGAAGAACTAAAGCTTTATTGATTCAAAGCTAATATGATTTTAGAATCACATTTATCTGCTATACAGACAGTCTTTAACTCTGAATTGTACACATGAGCATCAAGTTACTGAATTGCCTTATACACACTCAAGTGTTTCTGTGGGTGAGTGATTTTTATATGGCTTTGTTACTTTTTTTTTTTTTAATCAAGCTTAAATTGCAGTAAATTTGCTTCCATCATCCATCTGTTGAAGAGTTGTGATCCATGTTCTTCCCATTCACCCCTTTAACAGATTATGTAATTATGTTGACGGCCTTTTGCTTAATATATTATTAACCTGTCATACTGAGTTGCACGCTCATTTCAAAATAACATCAAGAGTGTAAGAGGAAATAGGACCCATCGCTTTTCAAATGCCCCTTGCATTCATGTTGTATTCATACCTGTATCCATTTCACTCATATATTGAACAATAGGTAGAGAGCATTTATTCAGAACTCCTAATAGTTCCTGAATCACCCTCTGCCAACTGCTTCTACTGATGTTCAATGTTCTTGAATGTCCTTGTCAACGTCAAATGCTTCTCACCACAGTGCGTTCGGCTCTGCTATACGGTTAATGAATGTTTTTATTTTTGTTTTTATTTCACTTGTTGAACAACTGCTGTTTTTGTAAAAATATAGAAAAAGAAAAGTTAAAGTGGCAGATCAAAACTGCTCTGTAATTACATGTTTTATGCATATTTTATGTAGTTTTTCATTCTTTTCTTTTTAAACATCTGATATAACATTTCTGTATCACAGTTATATCGTGGTCAGGTGCCAAAAAATATGAAAGCAGTATTGTATAAATTTATACTGTACAATTGTTATTTGTCAAACAAATTGTTTGTAATTGTTGCATTTTGTAGATTTTGTATGGTAATCTGTATTTTGTGACTGTAGACTTGAGACATAGAGATTTGTTTTGGTTATCATATTGAGCAGAAATTAAATCTTGAGAGAACAAAGCATGTTGTTGTATTGCATTCATTTACTTTTAGAATCATCCTTTTTTCCCCCAGTGGCAGTCACTGTGAGAAACTCCCTCAAAATGGGTTGAAATGTAGTAGTACCAACTTTGGCCACAAGATGTCAGCTTACGTCTATGTTTGTGTTGAATTGTTTGAGGGGAATTATTTGTTTGCATGCTTGGGTTCAGGCATAAAATCTGAATGAATGAAAAGCCAGTTTTTGAAGGTCCTGCCCAGCCCAGGGGCTTCTGTGAGGAAATCTTACACATGTCTGACACTCTCGGTGGTACTCCGGCAACTCTATATCACCGTCATTGTGGTGCTGTAAGATTAGATAGGCGGTGAAACAAATCCAAAATTTCCACTTCTACCCACCACATGAGAAGCATTCCTTAACAGTATAACCATTGTGCAAGTAGAGCATTTAAGTGCTTTATATTTACACTTGTACACTAAAAATAAAAACTGTAGGATTTACTTTGAAACAATTTTGCTTCAGAAATTGCTATATAAAGCTATATATACAATAAACTTGAATAATAAAAAATAAAACAGACCAAATAAAAAATAAAAAACTAATTAGGCCTTTGTCGCTTTTGTATTTATTATTTAGTTATTTATTTATTGGAGTGGAGTGGTATAAATGCACAGAGACTGATACCATTTTAAAATGTTCTGTTTTCTGTAGCAGTAGATTGGGGCGGGCCATGTTCTCATGCTCAGGCAATAGATGACATCATGTGAGTCAGCAGGATTAGTCCTGAATTGCTCGCTGATATTTTCCCATCAAATTACATTTAATGTTATATGCAAGTAACTGGGTATTTGCAGCCATAACTGTTTTTAAAAGGTGGTGCATGAGAAAGATTTTCTTCATTTAAATTTCCTAGTAATTCTAGACACCCAACATGAGAATACTTAAGTTGTCAGAGGACAACTTTATTGGACTGGTACAACTAGTAAAATGTGTCAATTCAGTGTGTGTGTGTGTGTTATCTATAAACTACTGTCACATTTTGCTAAAAATGCAGAATCGTTACCTGTCAGACGGGTAGAAGCTGAAGCCCTTCTCCAGGTCAAAACAGGTTATTTTTCTTTTACTCGGGCATGCCACACCTCTTGTGAAATGTCCCATGAAGTCTGACAAGGATGCGAATCAAGTAGAACTGAATGGGTTTTTAAAAAAAAAATCATGACAGAACAAGACATTACAAATACAGACTGATAATGTGTATTTATACACCTCTGTCTCTGTTAGTCTTTATGCTGGAGCAAATTATTAAATATTATTTTTTTACACTCAGGTGTCTCTGTTCCCATGACTGATAACTGCAGGTCATTAGTAGATTTCACCTGACCGATCAATAGTCTTGTTGAAGCCTGCCATTTTCATATGTGATATGTCACGTACACATTAGCAGCCACTGAAATTATGAAAAGTTTCTTAAAATTTTTTGTCATAGGGGTTTTTTTTTTTACTGGTCTGCTCATTAAAAGCACAACTGGTACAGGAGCTCATCCCAGGCTGGCCTAATCCCAGATTCAAGCAAAGAAAGAGCGCATTTGAAGCTTTTAAAATAGAGCCACACCTGTTAGTCTAACAGACGCTTTTATTTGCAGCCCTAACAAACAAATAGCAGTCTGCTAGTCAACAATACCTGTATTTGGATAGGCTCAGACAGATGGCTAAAAGTGAACAAGCATTCCCTTTCCCAACAAGAAAATGGAAACAAAAGTCATATTTCATTATTATTAACTGCTCTGCCAGCTGCAGTGGTATGTACAGACCTAAACATCTTGCTCCTCAATACCTCACTGAGCTTCTCCAATCATATCTTTTAAATAAACAAAACGTCTTTTATTAGATTTTGAGATTTATATCTAGGTTATTTAGAGATTAATCAGTAGGCTATTTAAACATTTCCCAAAAAACACGCCTCTCGAGTAATATCTCTTTGCGCAATCAATGGAAAAACTCCCACGAACAGAATGTGAGTCTCTATTTCAGATGCATGTTTTAACAGCATTTAAGCGTGCAGGTGGCTGCCACGCCTTCTTTTTGCTTTACAGCCAATCGCCGTCGCCAAATCAAAGTAGCTGCGCGGGGATTGGCTGGCTCGTCCCCTCCTCCAGGTAATGAGAGCGCACCTTTGCTTGCTCACAATAACAGCCACCTTGAGACTTCCCAGAATTAACACAATTTTCCGCATGATACTGAATGTTTGGCTGCTCTCCTTTGTGCGGAACAGACGGAGGATGCTGTAATGAGTGTCGGATCCGAGAAGTTGTTTGACCTGTAGTCCGAGTTTTCTTTCAGCCGTTCCCTGCGACTCACCTGCCGCATCTTCACTGACCTGAAAGTCCAGTTTCACTGTGGGAGCCCAGCAGTGCACATGGCTCAGGAGGAGAAGTAAGTCGCCAATGTAAACACTAATGCAGTTTATGCAAACTTAAGTCAGTTATATAGCAACAAGTTGTTTGGAACTTCATGACATTTATCTTTATATGTGATGTCATCGCAGCAGGTCGTTTTGTTTGATAAAATGCAAAGTAAATATGTTTCAGCATGCTTTGATCCCATGGTTCTTTATTACACTACCACTTGGTAGCGTAAAAAGAAAAGAGGTCCTAGAATAGAACCTTGTGGAACTCCACTATATTTTACTATAATTGCTAATGTGTTATTCATTTTTTTCTAAAATATTTATTTAGATGATCACCAGTATAAGGGTTTCTACACTACATACTATACAGTAAATTGCAACATCAAAGAACAAGTGTGACAGATTGCTTTTTTTTCTTTACCTTTTCCTCTTCTGGCTTGTGTTTGTTTGTTGTAGTACATCTATAACGGTGGGCCTGGGCAGGTGGCTTATATTAGCTAACATCCTTGTACAGCCCCTCCCATGCAACCCTTCCTCACTGTAGTATCAATATCCAGCAGGATATAGTCCATTGTCCCATCGAAAAAAGCAATTGTGTGGAAAAAGTAAAAGGATAGTGCTGGGAATATCAGTTGTATGCTCCAACCCTTTGTAAACTTCATGAACCCTAAGGTATAGAGAGAGGTGGTATTATTGGGATCAAGCCTGTTGTCCACACATTTTTTAATAATATTTTTTACAATATATATATATATATATATATATATATAATGTATGTATATATAATTAACTTTTATTCATATTTTCAGTAAGCGTCTGGTGGTGGTGGTCCCTAATGAGATGAATATTCCATCACGCCGTGCCTTCACAAGTGAAGATGAGGCATGGAAATCTTACTTGGAGAATCCATTGACTGCTGCCACCAAGGCCATGATGAGCATTAATGGAGATGAGGACAGTGTGGCTGCCCTGGGAATCCTTTATGATTATTATAAGGTCAGAAATCATCTGTAACACACTTAAGAAGAAAACTAATGTGCCTGTGGTGTACATATATGAAAACGTATTGTCAGGACATTATTTCATTTCTTTTCCTTTAGGTTCCTAAAGAGAAGAGGCTCTTACCAGTACCCAAACTTCCAGAAGATCATGAAAAGAGGTCAGTCCAACATGCAAATGAGGTCCAAAAGTCTGAGACCACTTGTGAAAAATGTATCTGTTCAATTTTTCTAAACTAATACATTTTATTTTTAATTGCAAATTAAAAGCATAACCATTTGAGTGAAAGTTTGAACTGAAAGAATTACATAAACTTCAGAACATATTCATGATACATGTTATCCAGCATGATTGTTGCTTATTTGTGAATGTAGAATCTTAAACATTTCTTCATCTTAGGCCATAAATTTCCTTTTTTAATTTTTAACTTTATTTCCAAGGAATTAATGAATGAATGGATGAATGAATGTCCATGTTCCAATTGGATATAATAACCCATTTGATAACCACTTTCTTTCAGTCGGATCGCTCAAGATGGCCTTGAGTCCGCAGAGAATCGTATCCAGGTCCTGAAGTCACTTCCTGTCAACCTGTCCTTGAATACTGATGTGCACAGTGCAGAAAATAAACAAGACCTGTTCGGTCCAGTGCCAGTTGAGGAGGGTGTTGTGGCCACTGTGAAGGCTGACGTTTACGCTCAGGCATTCTCCAACCATCACCAGCATCAGGGGGTTCAGTATCAGCGCATGACCTACCATCAGCCTTTACAGGTTCCAGCGAGCGTCAGCCACGACGAATACATGAAGGACGAACAGTGCAGTACACCAGATAGCACCTTTGAGGACTCCTACCCTGAGGAGACTATGGTGAGCTTTCGGTCAGTTAAAAACATGTCAGTTTACGTCAGTCACTTGTCATTAAACATCGAGAATAATATGTAAACGTAAAGCAGTTTAAACCAATTTGTTTCTTTAGTAGGTTCATACTTCAGTCATATACTGTTTTTTACAGAAGTACAGGATGCCCACCACACTAGGGACAGACGATTTCTCCCAGGAGCATTCGGGGATGTAAGTACAACATGCCAAACGCTTGATATTCATTTATGCTACCATTCAAAAGTTTTATTAAATGTTTTTGTAAAACATAGGTCACTATCCATATAACTTATATATGGATAACTTATATATTATTTTATATAACTTATAAACTTATATGTCACTATCCATATAAGTGGATAGTGACATTATAGGAATTCTACACTTCTAGTTTTTAAAGTTTTCTGCAGAAGTACATTTGAATCACAGTAATCTGGAAATCAAGCTCTATCTAAATGCTCTGTATTAGATGCCTCAAATTATGAGCCGAGACTTTAAAAACATCCAGATTTTAACATTTTCTGCACAGCAATAGATTAATTATTAGCGGTTGTACAAAAAATCAAATACAGAAACTGTTCTTCTGTAGACTTTCTTGTATTATTGAATTCTCTAGTAAAATTGCTGTGCTTTATTACCTTAACTATCTTGCCTTCTATACTACTCCGATACCGATAACATTAAAAGTCACTTATTATTTGCCCTAATATGCATATATTGTGCATCCCTTTCCTTGATGAAGAATGTGAACCATATGGCATGCGTGCCAAAATCATAGTTGAATGTTAGACTTAATTTTAAGACTTGATTTTTGCTTGTGTTGCTGGTAAAGCTGTTTTTTTTTTCACAAGTGTGGACAAACAAAGTGTTTTTCTTTCTATTATGATTTCCATTCACACAACCGTTTTTCTGTCCACTCCTAGAGACATGTTCCAGTACGGTATAGAAGCGAGCCGTTCGGTCCGTGAGAAGGCCGGTGAGCGGCCGATGATCTATCTGAACAAGGGCCAGTTCTACGGCATCACTCTCAGTGAGACCGGGGCCAACAAGGGCCTTCGACATCCCATCAGTAAAGTGCGGGTGAGTTTTGCTGTTACCATGACAACCACTCTTAACTCTGTAATATAACTAATAAAGGACCAGAATCATTGGGTAACAACTGTCTCTCTCAGAGTGTAGTGATGGTGGTGTTTGGACAGGAGAAATATCGAGATGAGCAGCTAAAGCACTGGAACTATTGGCACTCCCGCCAGCACACGGCCAAACAGAGAGTCCTTGACATAGGTGGGCATCTGCTTTATGTATATATATTTTACATATGTCTGAAAGGTGCACATAAGCAAAATTCTTGCCACATTTTTCAGGTAAAGCACATTCAAACATTCACTTTCAAAGTGCTGTCTAATCGATTAATCGTGATTAATTGCATCCAAAATAAGGTTTGTGTTTACATAATATGTGTGTGTGTGTGTGTGTGTGTGTGTGTGTGTGTGTGTGTGTGTGTGTGTGTGTGTGTGTGTGTTTATATATACATAAAAATATACACAGATATATTATGTAAATACAAACTTTTATTTTGGATGCGATTAATCGCGATTAATCGATTTGACAGCGCGACTTTCAAACCAAGCCGTTTTCTGTCGGTCAGCATGGCAAATCTGCATGACCAACTTGAATCCATTGCGAAATCGTACCTGCACGCACTGCAAATAAAAATGTCTGCCTTAATTTTCCAGTACAAATTTCTAAATGTTCTTAATTCAAAATACTATCACTTGAAATGAAAAAAATTACTAGGATAACAAATCATGTTTTCTAAAAAAATGTTTAAAAATTAAGTGATTTTATTCTTAAGAAAAAGTCTGCCAGTGAGCTAAGAAAAATAAACTTATCTCTTTAAATTAAGTTCATTTTTCTTACCACATTGGAAGATATTTTTCTTGTTTTGAGTCTTAATTTTGATCAGTTTTTCAGGAAACAAGGCTTTAATATCATAAGTAATTTTGCTTCTCAAGTAAATGTATCTTCATTTAAGAATGTTCAGATATTTGTACTGGAAAACATGGCAAAAATACTGAGTAAGAAAGAATTAAATTTTGGAATTTACCCATAAAAACTGAACAATGGTAAATATTACAGTACCTTAACACTTATTATATGTTATTATATGCCTTTTCCACCTCTTTTTTGCTCTGCGTCTGTATCCCTGGGATACCGGATAACTGGATTCCCTTCCTTTTGTTCATCTTTTTTCTCCCCGGTTCCTCATTTGTTTTATTTGAGGTGTATCCTAAAAAAGGGTCTGCAACTTTAGCACAATGCTTAGGGCAAAGTCTTCCATCATAAGGACAATGAGGGGTCAGGTTAAAAGGGGGAGTTTTGTCACCTGAGGGGCACTGCGATGGTCTTCTCCATGGCAGCTGGCAGCCTGACGTGGTTTGGGCATGATTTTGGAAGACCGAAACCCAATCTGCTGATCCTGATGTTTTCCTGATTTGAATAACAGTATCCAGGGATTTTTCATAGTGCCTGAGGCAGAAGATCAGGATTTGAATAGGAGCATTAACCGTTTGGGGGGAGGCAGAATCCTCAGACAAGCGGGGGCTTGGGAAAGGGTCCTGCTCTTTTGTAAACGGGAGCCTTGAGTAACATCTGCCATACATTTAAGTGGTGTTGTATTTACACAGCAGGCAGGCACTGTGTCATAGACGTGAAGCGTGTAACAGAACGCCTGCGTCTGAGGTCAAAAGGCGTCCCGTTGTGGTTTTTTTGTTTTCTTCGAATTTTTAAATGACTCTGAATATAAACTGAAGTGCTCAAATTTGCTTGCAGCTTTGCATATTATATACATATTTACTCAGGGCAAAACAAGTAAATTATCTCTTTCTCACATTTATCTTATCTTCATAACAATTTGAGTGATAAGTTGAACTTGAAAATTGACATGAATTTGACAGTGTCTCAGTATTTAGTATGTCCAGCCTTTGCTTTAACAAGAGCAGTACCTGAGCTGGCAAAACCTGATGATCGTGTTATCCAGCATGATTCGAGAATCAAAAACAAGAGCATCTTGTGCTTGTGCGTCAGTAAAAGCGATGAAATCTGGACTTTTGCACAAAAGATTTCAAAAGGTCACAAACTTGATTAGATACTAAAAATAATGTAGAAACTTAAATATTTGTTATTCATTTTGCATATCATTTAAAATATTCAAAACAAGTAAAGAAAATAAATACAAATCATGATAAGATCGTTTAAGAGTATGTTATCTAAATTTAATTAGATACAATTTATTTTATTCAATTTATCATTTTTTTATGTTTTTTTTTTTTATCTAAATAAGATCTTAGAATAAGAATCCCAGATTTTACTTTTCAATGTAAAATATTTGGAATATATGCAGTTTATTTTATTTATTTAAATAAGACCTTAAATTGTAGATTTTTTTTAATGTAGTCAAATACTGTATATATATATATATATATATATATATATATATACATTTATTTTCTATTTTATTCTATTGTTTACTACTGTTTTATTGATAAAACTTTAGTATAGGGACCAATTTTCACTATTAACAAGTTGCTTATTAGCATGTCTATTATTAACATATTGGCTGTTTATTAGTATTATAAAGCACATATTCTGCAAGACCATATTCTACATCCATAATCCTATCCCATACCTAAACTCAACTTAACTACCTATTAATAAGCAGCAAATTAGGAGTTTATTGAGGCATGTTTAATGGTTTGTTAATAGCGAGAATTAGACCTTAAAATAAAGTGTGACCGTTTTATTCTATAATTTAATTCTAATTAATTTAGTTTATTCAGTTTAATACATTTTTGAATATCTAAATAAGAATCTTGAATCTCAGATTTTCTGTGTGGCCTCAGACATGTAACTGTTAAGGTCTTAAAGAGAATATTCTAAGTAAAGCCCCGTTCACACCAAGAGCGATAACTATAAAGATAACGATATTAGCATCCACACCAGCGAACGATATCGTCTGTTTATTCTAAGCGCACATGCGTCTGCCGCTTTAAATTCTTGAGCTTGTTACAGCAGGATGGATTCTGATTGGCTGTCAGTGTTTTATCGTTCATCAGCTGGGAAAAAAATCGTTTTAAAAGTGATCACAACGATATCGTTCCTCTGTAGTTATCGTTATAGTTGTGGTGTGAACTATGCTATTCTTTAATATTGAGAACGATTTTTAGAACTATATCTTTATCGTTATCTTTATAGTTATCGTGCTTGGTGTGAACGGGCCTTAATGCCAGAAATTGTCAGTTACTTATAAAATTACAAATGATAACTAATGTCATGTTTCACCCTTCAGCTGACTATAAAGAGAGCTTCAACACCATTGGCAACATCGAAGAAATCGCTTACAATGCTGTGTCCTTCACCTGGGACGTCAATGAGGAGGCAAAGGTGAGGCTTCAGCTTGGATTCTCAGAGTTGTTACTGGAATCTGAAGTTTGCTGTGTGCAAGCTGAAGATGTTTGATAACAGCCGTTGAACCTGAGGAGACATTACAGCTCCCTTCTCCTCCTCTTCCCTGCAGCATCCTATTCACTGTCAGGAGGATTCTTCCTTCTTAGTTCCAGTACTTAACAAGCTTACTTTAAGTGCACACTTAAGGGAGGAGGTCCACCCAGTGCTCATGGTCAATATTTGCTTTTGAAGTAGCCTGATATGTCACTGTAATAGCCAGTGGAAAACTTAATAGCAAATTCCCTACCTTTGGAACTAATTTTATTTTATTTTTATTTTTTATGCAGTTTCCTAATTCAGAAAATGCCTATAAAAGATAAGGTGTTTCCTGAGAATTTTTAATAAAGGGTTGCACAAATATAAACATTTACATGCCTTCAATTTTCAGAGCCAACTGATGTATGTAGGAGGATGTTGTAAGATTTCAGCGTCACTTTGTATTTGTTCAGCCATCATTTGCTCACATGCACCCACATGCACACAGAAAGTCAGAGCCCACACTAGAGAGTTTTGTTGTGAAAGATTTGTCCGTGTGTGCAGTTGCTAACGGATTCCTGTCAGAATTCATCACGTGGCCCTGAGAACGCAAGTGGTTCTCATAACATCGAACAACAAGCTCCTCTATGAAACAACAGCTACAGGCACAGACATGAAAGGACGGGAGACCATCAGTGGGAAACTATTTTCACCTCGGGCTGAAAGATTCGCTACCTTTCATCTTTCAACAGTCGTTTTTCCAGTGTCTCTTGATATGTTGGCATAAGACAGGTTACAGTTGGGAATATTTCAAATCAATTTAGTTTTGCTTACTATTTGAATAAACCGCAGACAGCCACACAATGATAGAGTGGTTGTGTGGTTTTTGTTCAGAGTCACCATTTAGAGATTTTAAGATTGTGAACATTCAACAGAAGATGTATTATTCACTATTAAATGTCACAAATCTACACAGAAGCTGGGTGGGTGTTTTTGAGGTTAAAGATAGACTAGTGCTAAAAAGATGTGTGCTTTATTCACCATTTTGCTAAAGTCTGGGAGGCCATCCAGTAATAGCTTTTTCTTCAGGACTAGTCTATTAATCAAACAGTCTGTAAAGATTTCACTACCACCTCTTATCACCACTAGCAAACAGAATTGCAAAAATAATGATTTTCAGACATGTTTCCCGAACATGTGTCTGCCATTGGTCGAACAGATTGACACACCTCTCCTGAATAGTACGCCACTGGTTGAAACAATGGTGCTAGTTTTGGTGCATCGCAGCACATTTTTGCAGCTTTTATAAGCATCTTGTGCATGCACACCTCATTTTTAAAGTAAAAACAAAAAAAGTTTAGGGTTGATTTTTATTTTTTTTAATAAATAAAAATGTGCATGATGAACATATTTGACTAGAACTTCATTCAAAAGAAACAGATATAGACAAAAAAATAAGGAATGCAGGGCAGTGGAATGAGAAAAAGCAAAGTCTTGAAAAAAGTTTTAAGTTAAACATATTTTAACTTGCGGGTCCATTAGTGCGCTGTTTTCTAGATATAAATCTTTAAAACATCCTATTTGAACAGCCCCTCTCCTGTTTTCTAGTTTTTAAATGCACAAACATGATCTTGTGCAAACAGGCCATTACTGCACTGTTTTCGAATGACTTCTGATTTTTTAAAGTCGACTTTTATGTGATGAGAGTCGAAGTCGACTAGTCGCTGATGATGTCATTAATGAACAAATAAGTCTGGAGCTGTGACAAACACCTTGTGCACAGCTTTGGCATATGACACAGCGCTGCCCACATGGCTGTTGCTCCTATAACAGCTTTTTTATCAGTTCTTTTGTCTTTGGGTCGTTATATTTCTCACAGATTTCTGCTCATTCTAAATCAGATACAGATAAAGAAGCACAGTAAAGATACATTCATATGAATGCATTAGTGAGAGCGATTGTGTGTGTGAATTAATTCTACCTGGCAGTGTCTCTCTACTAGTAGTGAAGCTGTGGGATTTAGTTATAAATATTATAAATAAATATTATAATTATAAATATCTAAATATAAAAGCTATTTTATTGAGAAATCACAGAACAGTGTTTACAATACATTTCCGCGCTGAATGACTCTGTGTGCGTGATGTACGAGCTACTGTCTGTAGCCTATGTGTGTGCGTTACAGTGCAGCAGCGCATTAGATTAGAACGGCGATTAGCTTACCTGTACAATAAGCTGTTTAAAACGTGCATTCTCCTGTTCAATTTCGAGCATCCAGTAATATAATCACACATGTCTTGTGGAGTGCTTTCAGAGTATGCATTTATTTGTCATTTGAACTGTTTGGAAACGGAGCGTAAATGTGGAAGTCCTTCAAAGATTTCTTATCTTGTTGCGACCAGCGACTAGTCGACGTCAAGCTTAAAGCAACATGGCAGAGCATTGAAGTCGATTAGTCGGTGCAACCCCTAATCCTTACTGCACCTTTGTTGTTGTTAAATGCAAAAACATGTTCAGTATAAACAACCCTTACAGTACAGTTTTCTGTTTTTAAACTCAGAAAACGTTCCATGTGTGAACAGCCCCTTACTGCAGTATTTTATCGTTTTAAATGTACAAAGCGTTCTTGAATGACTCCTTACTGTACTTGTTTTGTGTTGTTTTGTTTTGTTTTGTGTTGTTTTGTTTTGAATGCAAAAACATGTTCTATGTAAAGGGGCCTTACAGTACTGTTTTCTAGTTCAAAAATGGGTTCTGTGTGAATGGAGCCTCACTGTGATTTTTTTCTAGTTTTAAATTCTGCGAGAACATTCCCTTTATAGCTGAGCAGCTTAAGTGGAAAAACTGCCTCTGGCTCTTTTGTCATAAGATAATGAGACATGATTGCCTGGCCATACTTGACCTTTTCCAAGCTCAGAAATGCATGTTTTGTCAAGCTGATTTGTGTATGCATCTTGTGTTTTTTTTTTCCAGGTTTTCATTACGGTGAACTGTCTGAGCACCGATTTCTCCTCACAGAAGGGAGTCAAAGGTCTTCCACTTATGATCCAGATTGACACCTACAGTTACAACAACAGGAGTAACAGACCCATTCACAGAGCCTACTCACAGATCAAGGTCTTCTGTGACAAGGTTGGTGCTGCGTCCGTGTGGTTTAAGTCAAGGACCTGCCTCATTTTATTTGCATAGTTATACAATAAGTATTACAGTTTACAGTGGACATTTTCTGTTTGCCATTGCCATTTCTTGTAATAGCTGTAATGATTTGACCTTCATGAAGTGTAATTATTGTTGTATTGCAATTCATTTGATTTGTCACTGGAATGAACTACTTTATATACGGTACTAAACTTAGTCAATAGTGCTATTTAGTTAATGTAATTTTGATTTGTTATTTTTTTCCCTCCTGTCCTTTCCATGCATTTTATCTGTGTAACAACAACAATAGCCAGTATGATCACAGAAACATCTCTTCTGTACAGGGAGCTGAGCGAAAAATTCGTGATGAGGAGAAAAAGCAGCTTCGGAAAAAAGTCAAAGGTCAGGCTGTTGGCAACCAGGGTCATGATGGTGAGAGTTCTGTCAATCATCCATACGTTTGCTTATATAATATAGTGTCATTATCTATCATAAACAATTTGCATTACAGGATTTGACCTAATATGTGACGACTGTGACCATGTCTTCTATGAAACATGACTACGTGTGTTTCTCTGCGTCAGCTTGCTGATTTTGACTTGAGACATTTGTTTTCTTTCACTCTGTTAGGTAAGAGAGGGTGTTTTGCCACTTTAGCTCAAAAGAGGCCAGATATTACGCTCTTCAAAACTATGACAGACCTGGAGTCCCAGCCTGTCCTCTTCATACCCGATGTCCATTTGAACAACCTCCAGAGAGCCGGTCAGGTGAGAATGCATGCAGTTCTCAATGTGACACTGAAGTTGTTTCAGTGCTAAATTGATCAGAACTAATTATTAAGGCGTAGTCTCTTAGTAATGACTAGATTGTAGTGACTGACTTAAATTATTCAAATGGATTTAATCTCTCAAAAGTCGCTGCTTATAGATATTGTGAAAGCATGTGCAGTTTTAAGTCTCTATAACCTTTTGTTTTTTCTTTGTTTTCAGGTGTTCAGTTTTGGTGTTGAAGTAATGGAGAGTGATGGGTTAGTGCGTTTACTAAGAATGTCCTGCTTTAATTATAATACAATTACTATTGGTATTGCAATGCAATGCAAGATATGGCTTTATAATAATGGTTATGTGCTCCGTATCAGTGGACAGTAATTGACCAGTATTTAATTGCTGTCTATTTTCCTTATTTTTATTTTAAGATTACATTTGCCATCATCCAACACTCACTTAAATTAAATGTAACTTACAAACTATATGTAATAGCACTTTTGAGTTTAATCATTAGCAAACTTGTTTAGGGTTTTATTTGTAATTTATTTAGACAAAATAATGTAATTTTTTATTATGAGCCATTTATTTTTGTTTTATTGTCTTTTTGTTCATTTAATTGTATATTCAGTATAGTAAATGTCTATTTGTATTAATTCATTCATAAAACTACATCTCATAGGAGAAATGCCTTTCAAAGTCCAGCAAGCATCAGACCCGTAGAATCAAGCCAGTGTGTTTCATATGCTTTGCATCTGCTTCTTGCAGTATATCTGTAGCATTGAAAGGCATTATTATAATCATAAACTTGTTTATCTGTTTCTCATGCAGTGTGGCCATGAAAAGACCATTCCGATCATCAGAGGATGATATTTCTCCACCTGCCAAATACAGCAGAGAGGAAAAGAGAGGTATGATTTACTGCATATGTGTGAAATCTACAAGTCAACAGAATATGTCCCATTCTTCTGTATTAATTCTTAATGATATTTTTCTGCAGTCCTGCTGTACGTAAGAAGAGAAACCGATGAGGTTTTTGATGCACTGATGCTAAGGTCCCCAACACTGAAAAGTTTGCTTGAGGCGGTAAGTAAAGTGTCACGCAGTACAGCACATGGGATGTACACTTTGATTCTTAACAGACAGGAGTGAATAGGTTTTATACTGCATTTAGTAGCAGATCCGATTACTTTCCATGGAATACAACAACAGAGTCGGAAATAAGCTGCCATTCACAGAGGCTTTTCAGAAGATTTTCTGTTTAAGCTGCTGTTTGGATTAAGGTCTCTCTTTTTTTTTCTTCAAGATATCAGGCAAATATTCTGTTCCTATGGAGAAAATGACTAAAATCTATAAGAAAAGCAAGAAAGGGTGCGTAAACAGTGCTAAAAAGACTATATACTGTATATAGTGATTAGTATTAAATTATTTTGAATTCAAATTTCATTTTCATTCAACCACTAGTATTCTGGTCAACATGGATGACAACATTATTGAGCACTACTGCAACGAGGACGCATTCATCCTTTCCATTGACAATCAAGCGGACTGTTTCCGGGTGACTCTTACTGAAATCTAAATGTTATTGCCACAATAACACACGCTTCTACTGGGAGAACTTTTGTTACCCTGAAGCAGAGCACAATTCATTCTGTGCATCTGTTTGGTTCTTATGAGCTCTGTATTAGAAGAGGAAAACGCTTTAAGAAGTCGTCGACTTGGGAATGCACTTCAGTGGACTCGTTGAAATAAACTTTATGATGGACAGTCTGAGCAACACATAAAATGCTCTTCCAAAGCACTATAAAATGCCATGTTGATGTGATGTGCTGTCTCCCCCTTGAGGCCCAACAGTGTGGAGCCCTAAAAAAAAGTGCCAGATTTTTGCATGCATTCAGTCCTTTCCTTTATCAGTTCTTGCATGATATTTGAACATAAGAGATCTATATAGATACTCTTATTCTATGAAGACATTGTGTTGTAATATGCACAACAAATAGCATACATTGATGAATGCCCCAAATGCTACACTGTACTCTTTACCTTATGTGTTACATGAATGTATAGTTTACGCATTTTCCTCATTGTGTTGTATCTTGATGTTTTGATGTCTTTATAAAAAAAATAACATGCCTTGTAAATATTTTTTATGGTGTTATTTTATCAGTTGAATAAACAAAGTCCAAAGAATCTTCTTGGATCTTGAATCTTCTTCACATGCATTCATTTGAGAAACTGTTGTCCAACCAGAAAAAGTTTTAGTCACTTATAAAACCTGCAGCAAGGGGAAAACCGGATGTTCACAAACTATAATCCATTATATGCACACTGCCATTCCAAAATACCATTCAGTAAGATATTTTATTTTATACATTTTTTTAAGACATGATTTATTAAATTGATCAAATGCGACAGTAAATATTTTAGCCTTATTACAAACAACCTTCTATTCTTCAGATAGTCCAGAAAATGTTAAAGCATTAATATTAACAACTGTTTTCAAGATACTAAGACAAATGTTTCTTGAGCAGCAAGTCAGCATATTAGAATGATTTCTGAAGGATGCTGAAAATTCAGCTTCACCATCACAGAAATCAATTGTTTTAAAATAATTAAAATAGACAGTTATTGTAATAATATTTCGAAGTATTGCAATTTAACTGTATTTTTGGTCAAATAAACGCAGCCTTGATGAGCCTTCTTTCAAAAACATTTTAAAAACGTATCAACCCTAAACTTTTATATTGTGCATGTATCATTAAACTGCTGCCAGCTTAATTTGTATTGTAGTATTTAACAATGAACTTGAAGTAAATAGTTATTTTAGAACGTTCTATTAGCTGTTTTATTATTTGTATGAAATTTGCATGAAATAGCCTATTTATATGTCCCTGCTTTTGCTAAATAGCAGTTTTATGTTAATGATCCCGTCTCTGATTTTCAGAGAACTGAATTTAAAAGCACAATTGATTTCACATTTTAATATGCAAACACACCCTCTGACTCTGTTTGATTCCCAGGCTTTAGGTGTGTGTATAATTATGCAGGCACAGGTGTCTCCATCCCAGTCTATGCATAAGAAGGTTCAGTTTTAACCCTAGGGGTATTTGCTGGCTTTGAGTAAGTCAGGCTTGAGCAGTTCCCCTGGACAACAAGAAAATGTTCAATAGCTTTTTAGCAGCCATGATTTATGTATTTTTCTATACAAAAAAATAATTTCATAAACCCACACTGAAAATTGTTAAAAATGTGCAACTGTGGCTACAATAAAATGGTTGTATCCATGTTACTAATTACCATTTGTATAACAGTTTTACTACACATATAATGGTTAAACTATATGGTAGCAAAACCATTAATTTGTGGTTACCATGGTTTATTAACTATAGTAATCATGTTTTTTGGGGGGAGGGGGTTTGTAAACCCATTGTTCATTTTCTTAAGGGTTAGTACAATGTATCTTTCTGCAAGGAATCGATACATTGGTAAAACAGATACAATACGTTTTACTGAAAAGCAGGATTGTTGCATTTTTCTCCATCGCACAGATTACCAGCCTTTAATATGGATATGGACAAAATGTCTCATATAAAAATAAAAAATAATATTAAACAAAAAACACCACATTTTCTATCGCAACCAAACGGAAAACTTCACTCTTATTTTGAATTTGCCAATAAGGAAGAACTCTGAATAAAAGTGAAAGTATTGAATGTATCACGATTCGAGTTTCGATGTTAGCCTAGCAGAGAGCTGTCTTGTCTTAAAATGCGTTTTTCCTCATTTAATGTAGGCTAGCATATACATATTAAAAGCAACATCTAGCAATATCATTAGCTGTCTTGTCAGGAGCTGTTCGGTGATGTTTACAATCCTCGTCTTCCTTTCCTTGGTCTATGGTGAGTTTTCGATATTTATTCGTGCCCTTATATTGTTTTCAGCCGAGTTGCTTGCATATATGTGCATAGAGAGATTATATATTAATTTATGTAATTAGAATGTAATGTTTCACGACGTTAAAATCAATGGGTCAGAATGGTCTTTTTGCTTTCGGTTTTATTTTCTGTAGTCTGGTTTTGGTATATTTGGCGCCCCCTGCTGTTTGAGTGAATGTTCTCTCGTCGCAGGGCTGGAGGGAGCAGATGTGGTCCTGTCCTGCTCTCTGATCGAGGAAGGGGGCGGGATGGGAGGCATGATGGGCGGGGCGATGTTCAAGCGCACTCCCTCCACTCTGGTCTTCAGGGATCTTGTTGGAAATGATGGTCTGTCACCAGAGCTTGTGACCCCGTATAACCCCCCTGAGACCCCTAACGCTGACGATCTCATCTTTGAGTTAACCTGTAAGTGCACTGAACCTAAAGTCAGCAATTGAATGTCTGCATTAAATACATATATGTTAGAAACTCTTTCTTTCTCTGTTGTTTCTCACCCCACAGTACCATCTATTCAGATTCCTAATGCAGACTTGCTTCTTCATGCTGATTGCAATGAACAGGAAGTGGTTTGTGAGATCAGCCGTTATGTTCCTCACGGTGCTGAGCTGGATTCCCTCCCTGCTCATTTCATTGGCTCAGTTCAGCTGGAAGGTGGTGGGATCAGCCTCACTCTGGTGCTGCAGACCCTTCACAGTGAGACAACACAATCTGACACGCAACCGCTTATGCAGAGTAAACTGAACCTGCCTCTCAGCCAATCAGGAACATTGCAGACAGAGGGTAATGTTGTAATATGTTATCTATCTATCTATCTATCTATCTATCTATCTTATCATCTATGGAACTTTTTGTACGCTCCCAAAACATGTGTTCTCTCGCAAAATAGTGCATTCCCCCAAGAAACTTTGTGCTTCTTGTAAAACATTTGAGCTGTCTCACAAAAATATTATGTGTTGTCTGACAAAACATTTGTGTTCTCTAACAAAACATTTGTGTTGTCTGACAAAACATTTGTGTTCCCTAACAAAACATCTGTGTTCTAACAAAACATTTGTGTTCCCTAACTAAACATTTGTGTTGTCTGACAAAACATTTGTGTTGTCTCACAAAACATTTGTGTTCCCTAACAAAACATTTGTGTTCTCTAACAAAACATTTGTGTTGTCTGACAAAACATTTGTGTTCCCTAACAAAACAT
>NW_015539822.1:138458-169016 GCF_001515605.1 Sinocyclocheilus anshuiensis | reverse complement strand
CATTTGTTATCTAACTAAACATTTGTGTTCCCTAACAAAACATTTGTTATCTAACTAAACATTTGTGTTCTCTCACAAAACAGTTGTTCAAACCTTGTTTCGAAACATTACAAAATCTGATGGTTCACTTCTAGATTGTATTGATCAGGAGAACCCATGAACAAGTGTCTAAAGATTTTATAATGTACATTCACACTATAACACAAAGGGGAATGATAGTTAATTGTTTCTAAATGGCCTAGTTTGCCAAATTCTGCCTAAAAACATAAAACAAGCATTCCACATTAATAAAAGAAAACAAATTAAACATACACTTGAATCTGTTTGCAAATCAAATCTTCGCAAATAAAAACTTGCCATATTCTTGTTATGGAGGAGCGCTGTGTATGTTTTCTTTAACTAACCTTACTTTTTGCATTATTTGTGCAAGTAATGACATTTTTACCATTTCCCTCCTCTCCTTCACTCTTCTCTTTTCCCAGTCGTGTTTGTGGTGTTTTCGCGTGTCCCATCCATCGTGGCTCCAATCGGGGGTGATGTGCTGTTAGACTGTGGCTTCAGACAGAAGAACTCCGTCCCTGGGCAGGATGTGGCCCTCGAGTGGCGCATACAACACAGAGGAAATGGCCGTAAAATACTTGACATGAAAGCGAGGGAAACAGAGGCAGACGTGGGACAAGATTGTAAGTGAGAAATATTTAAAGGAAAGTATTTAAAGGAAAACATGTTTGGATGTTAAATATCACACTATTACTGTACACTACAGTATTTGTGGACCGGGAAGGCACAAGCACTGAAGCAGATCTTCTGGTGAGGGACGGTAATGCGTCTCTGACTTTGGGGAGGTTAAAGGTCACTGATGAGGGTACATACATCTGTACTGTCGGCTCTGGGGAGTTTCAGACTCAACAGATCGTGCAGCTGCACATCACACGTGAGTCTTTCATTGGCATACTGAGAAGGGTCAAAATTCCCTTTAATATTCTGTATAAAGATGTTTCTTCAGCTATGGACACTTTTTAGAAAATAGACTTTTGAAATACTTTCACACTCTCATTAGTTTATTTAATCAAGTAACAGTAGTCGACATACATCAAAGGAGAATTCTGCCATTTTTTCCTCCTGAAAGTCATTAAAAGTTCCACCATATTATTATTTCCACCATATCTTAAATCATCGATTTTGTAACAAAGCATTCTGTGGTGGAAAATTCGCATTTCATTATTTTTATACATTTTGCATAATTTGCATTAAATTTGATTTTGTGTCTTATTTTCATCATCTCCTTGGTACGGAGCCCCTAAAAGGACATGATGAGATAGGAGGAAAAAATATTGTAATGCTTTTGTGTTCCTTCAAAAAAGTATTTTGTTCCCCTGAGTTTTGTATTTGCTTGCAAAACTTTTGGGTTCACTTGCAAAACGTTTGTGATTTATATAAGGTCGGAGGAAAAAGTAAATTTTAGTGCTTTTGCGAGCAGATGCAAAGTTTGTTGGAGAAATGCTAAACTTTTGCGAGAGAACGCAAAATTGAAATATATATTTTTTCCTCATCATATTTTTTTTTACCATCACTAAGTCACTTTAGGGGCATCGTAACTTTGTAAACAAGTACAAACTTTTTTCAAGTTTCGAAAAAAATTTTTTTTAAAATAGTAATATTTTTGATTAAATATTTAAATCTATTTCAAAATTTTAAAATACTTAATTCTTTGTTTAGATTATTATAGTTTTAAACATAGTTTCGAATTCCTACTTTATGATGGATTTCCATAGTTTAATATTGAGTGTGTGAAGCTGGGACAAGAGTAAAACAATGAAATCTACACATAAAAGTAATATGAAAAGTAGATAAATAAATAGTTTCGGTCACACTTTATTTTAAAGGGGTCATATATTAAAGGATGCTGCTAAAAAGAACATTATTTTGTGTATTTGGTGTAATGAAATGTGTTTATGCGGTTTAAGTTTCAATGGGCGATAATTCGATAACGATAATTATCGCGATATAACTTCCCTCCATAAAACGATATGAAGAGTTCGATAAATGTTCGATATAATGTTTATGCACCATAGCCACCAAGAGCTTGTAACACTCCAAAGAGAAAGGAAAAATTGAAATCGCATCATATGACCCCTTTAATGTCCAGTTCTCACTATTAACTAACTATGAAATAACAATGACATTTGCCTCAATAAACTCCTAATTACTAATATTATTAATATTTATATTATTATTAATAGTTAGTAAGGTAGTTGTTAAGTTTAGGTATTGGGTAGGATTGGGAATATGGTCATGCAGAATATGTGCTTCATAAGTACTAATAAACAGCCAATATGCTAGAAATATGGATGCTAATAAGCAACTAGTTAATAGCGAGAATTGGTCCCTAAACTAAAGTGTTACCAAAGTTTCTAATGCCTTGAGGTTCATATAACTTCATATAAATTGAAATATGTTAGTTTGAATAAAAATCCACACATGGGACATAACAGTAATTGCTCAAAGTTGAAGAAACCCATAAATTGTTCTCATCCACAAATCCTTAAATTTAATTTAAAGGAAAATTGTCAAATATTCCATCCCATTTCTTCACCCAGAACCTCCTCGTATCACACTATCTGAGGAGAAACTGACATTTCAGGACACGACACCCCAGAAACTGAGCTGCCATTGTCATCGCTACTATCCTCTGGATGTGCAGGTCATATTTGATCATGTTTTGATCTTGTTTTGGAGTCGGGCTCTTGGCTTGTGTCCTGACAGCCCTGTGCTCCTGTAGGTGGAGTGGTTTTCCCAGGCGTCTTCTGAAGAAGAGCCTGTCTCTTTGTCAAAAGAATCCTCCCTCTCCAGCCATCGGCAGCACAGTGATGGAACATATTCCCTCTCCTCTCACCTCACCCTACGGCCCAACAAAAACCCACCGGGGACCGTTATCACCTGTAGGGTGTCTCATCCCGCCCTAGAAACACCGAGAGATGCCACCCTCACTGTGGACAAACCTGAGCCACGTGAGAGATCTTTTGTTAAGTTAGCCATGATGTTTTCACAAATATGATTGATGTAAACTTAGTTTGCTCTGTGATCAACTTTCAAAGTAATTTTCATGTGCAAAATAATTTGATGTGATATTAGTAAATCTGTTCAATTTAAACATTCATGAAGTCTGTTGATTTTTGTTTTTAATTGAACAGAAACAGCCTTCTGGACAATAGTCTTGATGTTGGCGATATCAGTGGTGTTTTTGTATCAAGCTTTCAAAGGTGCAGGTGAGTTTAGTTTTTTAAAACATGTAACTATATATAATACTAGCTATATATATTACCGTTCAAACGATTTTTTATATAGAAATTAAGACTTTTATTCAGCAAGGATCAAGGATGCTTTAAATTGTGACAGTGAAGCGTGACAGTACAGATTTTTGCATTGATACATTGAAAAAAATACCATTTGAAATAAATGTTGTTCTTTTCAAACTATATTTATCAAAGAACCCTGAAAAAATTCTGTTTTCACCAAAATATGTAACAGCATATTTAACATTGATAATGATAAGAAATGTTTTTTTTTTCGAGCAGCAAATCTGCTTATTAGATTGATTTCTGAAGGACACTGGAGTAATGACTGCTAAAAAATCTTTGCCATCACAAGAATAAATGACCTTTTACAATATATTCAAATAAAATAAAAAATCAATCTCAATTATGATCTTGATCTTGAATCAATCAAAAATAATCTTAAGTTGTAAAAATATTTTACAATATTATTCATTTCTTTCTGTATTTTTGCTGTAATAAATGCAGTTATGGTGATGAGTCCTTCAAAAAAAATAAAAAATTGAACGGTAGTGTATACTATATAAGACCACAAGATGGTGAAGGGACAATGTTAGATGTATTATTGATTATTGTTTTATCATTTTTTGTCTTCTAAGAGAATTGAGGACCAGTCTTCTGCGTGAATTCTTGGAAGGAGCCATCTTACTTTTTTTTTTTGTTTGTTTTTTTTACTTCATCGGTCTGCACTGTCTTCACATGGATTTATTTTCATTCAGTCATGGTGCATTTGTTAATAGAAGTTAAAGGGGTGGTTGACTGCTTTTTTTCTAGGCTTGATTGTGTTTATGGGGTGCAGTGTAACATGTCTTCATGGTTCATTTTTTTTTAAAACGCCTTATTTGTCATATTTTACCTTTATTGTAAGCCGCTGTCTCCATTGTGATTTGAACAGCTGGTTGACTTCCATTTTCTATGATACCACTCCCTCAGAAATAAGCAATGCGCTCAGATTTGTTAGCTGGCCCAGTGTGTTGTGATTCGTTAACCGCGTACTGCACGTTGTCCAGAAACTTCTCTAAAGCAGTGCAACATGGCCCCGCCCCCTTTGTTATGTTACCAGGGGCGGGGTTTATGTAAATTTCTGGGTTTGTGACGTAGTGAACCCGGGAAGTAGCTCGTTGTAGTCCCTACAAGCCGTTTTTTTTAGGCATTAAACTGCCAGAATTTTAAAAGACGATATCTCCGTTTGCATTGAACTTTCAGCGCCTTAACTTTGCAGATATTGTTTATGCTCAAACAGCAACATTACACACTAGCTAACGTTAAAAAAGTGAAATCGCAATCAACCGCCCCATTAAATGTAAAAAAAAAACATTCTTGCATAACTTATTCTATAAATGTCAAATGAATTCTATTTTTCACGATGTTCTAATCTATTGGATGTTGTACATTTTTCTTGTTTCTTGTGAAATAAAAACAACAGATAAGGTTTTGTCGATGGCTTTATTGGCATCATTAAAGTATCAGGGGCATATAAGCATGCTGTTTATGCCATTAAAATCTAACACTGGCATCAGAGCTAATGTCATCACCCCTCTGTTATGGTATATGCGTTCACTAATATTTATACACATAATTTGTCATCATTTTTAATTTGTTCACTTGATCGTACAAGAGAAAAATAGACATGTCTAAATCCTCCAACAACAGAACAAAATAGGCCTATAAAGTTCTGTGCTGACAAAGGAATGTGAAAACCAACTGTTGTAAATTGCATGGCAGTATAGATTATTGTTTATGCTCTGTTTGAATTGATTATCTGTCCATTTCTGTACCTTTGTTTCAGTACATTTTGGCAGGCTTGTAGCATTCACATCTTGTTCCCAGATGAGGCTTTTCCTCAGAACAGGAAAATGAGGCTTATAACAGGCAGTTAATAGTAATAAATGAACAGATCACACATAAAACAGTCGAACAGTGGGATTATTCTGCCATGCAAGTCAAAAGAAACACATGAACATCTTATTCTTAATACCTTATATGCGTACAGTTTCGGTATGCATTTTTACTGTTTATTTTCATAACCTGTGCACCTATACAGTAGGTAGAAAAAACACAGCTATTCTCATAACTGATCTGTCTATTTGTGCTGTTTTTCTGGAAATGTCTGAAACTTAAGCACACATACACATTCAGAATAAAAATCAGTGGATGATAGCTCATGAATCTGGTCTTGATAACAGGGTAATGGCAACAGCGGTAGTGATAATGGGTTAAGAGGCAAACCTGCGGGGATAGATTATGACAATATCAATTTATAAAAGTTCTCCAAAAGGTCAGATGAGAAAGCTTTGGCAAAACAGAGACAGAAATGATGTTTACCTGACTTTACTACTCATCTATTTCACTCTCACATTTTTACAAACGCACACATATTCTCTCTTACATACACTACCGTTCAAAAGTTTGTTTTAAAATGTTCTCTATGCTCACCAAGGCTGCATTCATTTGATCAAAAAAAAACAGTGAAAACAGTAATATTGTGAAATATTATTACAATTTAACATAACTGTATTCTATTTTAACTGTCACCGTCCCACCTGTGGGACGCTTGGCACTCTTTTATTTTGTTGTCATTTTTCTCTATCAAATATTTTAGTAATCATCATAAATTATTTACCGTTTGAAAGCTTAGAAGCCCAAGATTCATCCTGTGAAAACAATTTTGAAATCTGACATTACGTTGGAAATGGTACTTTAAAATATTTTGGCGGTCTCCTCCCCCTTAGCGGGCGGTGTCAAGTGTCATATTACAAAATGCATTAAGGACTTTTACAATCAAAACTTTTTATAATCCTGACATAAAACATATCACTGGAAAGGTCTGAGTCTCAGGATTCCATATTTGGTGGTTATTTTGGTGGTTGTATTTTGATAGACGTAATACTGACAGAGAAATCTAGATAGTTGTGACAGAAAAATGCATAAAAAAAATTTACATATCACTGGAAAGGTCTGAGTCTCAGGATTCCATATTTGGTGGTTGTATTTTGATAGACGTAATACTGACAGAGAAATCTAGATAGTTGTGACAGAAAAATGCATTAAAAAATTTCATGGAGTTTGGATGGCACCCGGTGGCTTTTTGTGGTATAACGCCCTAAATAAAATCTCACAGAAACCTCGATTGTTTTCATATCAACTTCAAATTTGGAACATAACTTATTTAGACATAAGGCTTTACTTTTTTTTTTTCTTTTTTTTTGCAATTTTAGAGTAAAACCTGTTATGTAAAATATTTATTTTACATAAAATATAATAATTTTACAGTGCATTTTCTTTACAGTAAATTTAAACTTCTATAACTTTTTTATATATATTTTTTTTTTCTTCTGCAATAATCTGCTGACTGTCTTCTTTAAAAAGAGACCAACTTTTCCTCTGTATTCCAAAGTGTTCATGAATTCTAACAATTTAAGTTTGGGTAGTGCACTTTAATGCCTATTTAAAAAAATGGGGGGTGACAGTTAAGGGGTTAATATATTTCAATCTGTAATTAAAATGTTTGTCATCAAAAGTTTAATTTGAACAGCAGATCAGCATTATTACACTTATTTCTGAAGGATCATGTGACCCATTTTTTCTTAGCATTAATTTGCTCAAAAATACAGTAAAAACAGTAATATTGTAAAATATTATTACAATGCAAAATAACGGTTTTCTATTTTAATATATTTTAAGCTGTAATTTATTCCTATTATATCAAAGCTGAATTTTCAGCATCATTACTTCAGTCTTCAGTGTGACATGATGTGCTGATTCGGTGCTCAAGAAATATTTCATATTATTATCAATGTCTTTCTTAATGTTTTTGTGGAAACCATGCTTAAAAATTTGAACTTTTTCTTAAAATTATGAATGTCTGACACTGCCACTGTTGATCAAATCAATGCATCCTTGATGAATAAAAGTATTCATTTCTTTAAAAAAAAAGAATTCTGACCTCAAACTTTTAAACAGTAATGTACGCCTCCTCCCATGAGCACTCTCTCTCCTTTCACAAGTCACCACATTTCTTTCTTCCTGACCTCTCCCACTTATTCTTAGTCTGTTTTTCTTCTGCTCTCTCTGTGCATTCATGTATGAATGTCTGCGTGTCTGCAGAACATTTCAGTAATGCAGGAGATTCTGGAAGGGAGGGAACGAGAGAGAGAGAGAAACAGAAATGTGCTCATTCTGCTAGAGGATAAAGGAGAGCAGATTTCTGTGTATTACTGTCACACCAAGGTGCAAAATGACTAAATGGAGAGACCTTGAAATTGAAGCGAGAAGGATGTGGAAAATGGGCAGAGCTCATGATTGTGTTTTCTTCATTCACTCATTCATTTTCTCGTTCGTTGCAGGTGGATCGGCTCAAGAGAAGAAATACACTAGAGAAGGAAAGATAAAAGGAGAAGAGTGTGACGAAGGTCCACTGCAAAATGTGTTTCTTTACCTCATCCTGCACTGCTGCACACAACTGAATAATTCACTGTAATGAGTGTAACGATGAATTATTGAGCTTGTGCGGTGCTGGTCCAGTCTGGCCTCTAAACACACAAACTCACATAGATGGCTGGTCTCCAGCACTGATGCCTTTTAAAATATCCAGGCAAATGTAAAAATATAATCCAAATTTCAGCTCAAAGAATTACAAATGGTTTCATTTTTAATAATAGGTAATTGTACCTTTATAATTGTTTTATAAGACAATATAATAATATATAATTGCCTTTGTAACAACCTAGTGTAATTAGATAATAGGAGATAACGGCAAAGTTGTCTGATGATAATGTGCTCTGAATGTAACAACAAATGCTTCAAAGGAGCCATTCAAATGATTCAAAACTCACAGAAAATGATTCCAATGAAGATGACGCCAATGACACCCATAATAATCATCATCTGAGGAAGGACAAAAAATTGTTAAAATCACAATTTATCACTCAATCTACAATACAAGAAGGAAGTCAGCAAGCAAAACATAAAATTATCCAGCATCCTGAGTATCAGGAATCATCATATTATTCAAGAATATGCTAACAAATACTTAAAAATCCTCAATATTGAAGTAAAGAAAAATAACAAAACATACTGAATATATAACTCCATGGGATTATGGAATTTGCTCATTTTATCAGATGCCTGGCTAAAATGATAAGTCTGATTGTTTATAAATGTAATCATAAAAAATCAAGTGGGAGTATGAGCAAAAATAATGGTAATATTGGACACTTTTTGCATTTCAATTGGCTTATTCTTACTGTTGACATTGAAAATGATGCATGCGTTTTTTCAAGGGTATGGGTATCGGTTAATTTTTTGTTATTTTGACAGAGTCTGCCTGCATATTTTAGTCATATTTGATCATTCTCTTTAATGTATTTGCCCTGCTTTTATCCATTTTCCTGGGAAACTGATCTATTTTTATATTATTTTTTCATCATTAAATGCACTTCACAAAAGACTTCCTCCAGTTCTGTCTGAAGTTAAAGTGCGACATGAAGGTATGCGCATTATTGTTGTTGTTGTACGGATTATCGTACAGTATGTATCAATGAATGACACAGTTTTGACTGTCATGGTGTGTGAAATACCTGCAAATTATGTTGTTTATTCCGATCACTTATATTGGGCACTTTTTGCATTATTCTGGCTTATTATTGCATAATTTGGCTTATTCTGACTGTGGACATTGAAAATGATGCATGTGTTTTTTCAAGGGTATCGGTTAATTTCTTGATTGCATTTTGACAGTCTGCCTGCATATTTTAGTCATATTTGGTCATTCTATTTACTATATTTGACCTGATTTTATCCATTTTCCTGGGAAACTGATCTATTTTTATATTATTTTTTCATCATTATTTTGTTTTAAGGAGTTAAAAATGGTTCTTAACCATGGCACTTGATTGACATGGCACTAATATTCTATCACATAATCTTGACAGTTAAAGTTTTGGGCTCTTTTGTTGGAGTGGGTGGTTTTTGGTGAGCTTTTGGGCTAGTAATTGTCCATCCAATCTGGCAACACTGTATGCACTGTTGGGGGTTCTCCAGCACCAGGATTGGAAACCACTGACTTAAACAACCTACTTTTTCATCTCATAGCGCATTTTAAAAGAAATCCTTAAACATGAATCTTAAAAACATCCTTAACAAGGCAGCTCACTTGACAGATCACTAGTGCCATAATAACGAAAATTATACTGGGATTTTTATCCTGCAGACAGTACACAAAAAGCTTTACTGATATGTCCCATGTTTCTCTGCAACTAGGTGATTATCAAAACCCAGAGGCTCCAGTTTACACTAATTAACTAATTAACACTTGCAGCTGTACAGAACAAAATCACTGAGCATAGCATGAGCAATAAGCACTGACCTATTTACTCCTGCATGTTAGTTCATTCACACTATATGGAGCTCTGAGTATAAGTGTTATTTTAGTATTACTTGTATACTTTTATAGCATTTATTAATGTTTTGAATTTGTTTTTATTTTCAGTTTAAGTTTGTTATGTGCTGTCATTCTATGTGCTTTATTTTTCTTTAAATATTTATATATAGCTTTATTTTTATTTCAGTTTTAGTATTTTAGTACATCAACTTAAGCTTAATTATTAGATAGTTTTTAAGTGCAAGTTTGTCATCTAATATTTATATTTACATTTCATTTGGTTTTAGCACTATTTGTATTTTATTTTTTAGCTCTAACAATGAAAACACTGGAGTGCATCATATAATTTCCTGTTAAATTTGGTGTTCCATCTAATCCCCTCGCGTAATTATTAATTAAAATGATGAAGTCATACGTAATATCCTGTATGAGCGCTGAGCTGATTTCATGCAGTCACAATGACTCACCTTGCAATTCTTCCACCAGTATTTGTTCTTCAGTTTGGCAGCACAGCTTTCGAACTGTGACGCCCCGGCCTGTAGAGCATCTGCCCTGTCGTCCAGCTCAGAGAGCTTCTGGTCTCTCTCCAGAACCTTATCCACATTCACACGCATGATATCCACCACCTGCAGACCACAACCACAGAAAGACATGAGACAAGAAAGAACGACACTGAATACTTGTGTTGCAATAGCACTGATTTGTATTTTGGTTATTTGAAATGCTGTATGAGTAAAACTGCACAACCTATCCATACAAGCTGTCCTGTGCATATATAATCGTTTCATTTTTTGGTCCATAAACTCTTTACACACAAACATATACTCACCTCCTCCACTTGTGCTTGTGTCTGCTGCAGTCGGCGGTTGCTGGTGGTGTTTGGAGGCGGAGCAGGAGGACCTGCTCCTCCAGGAGCACCTGCTGGGTTGGCATCATCTGCAGCAGACCTGAACATCCAAAGAGAACCATGACACTTTCAAAAAGTTGCTGACTCGTGCACAAGTTATGGTTTGATGTTCCAGTAACAGTGTGTCAAACACAGAGTATGGCTTCTGAAAAAAAAAATGACAGTGATTTTAATGGTAAAAGACTGTAAAAATGCTACCGTAAAAACCTATTCATTCACACTAAAAAATGCTGGGTTATTTCAACCCAACTTTGGGTCAAATTTGGACTAACCCAACTTTTGGGTTAAAAACTGAATGTAAAAATTTAACCCAACGGTTGGGTTAGTCCATATTTGACCCAAAGTTGGGTTGAAATAACCCAGCACTTTTTAGAGTGTTGGTTAACAGTAAGCTCCCCTACTATATACGGTGAAAAAACAGAGAAGTGAAGATCGAATATATAATTTACAGAGAAAACCCATAAATTCCCAGAATTCCCTGCGTTACATTTCACATTTGATGTTTTTTCGTAGAAATAACTGTGCGTCGTCTTGGTTTTTTCTAATCAGGTTTGTACATTAGGGTTGTATGTTACATCTAATGTTGTTAAATGAATGTTTATTGCATTATTTCCGTTTCATGTGTTACCATGACGGCGTTTAGTGTTTGTGTGAATGACACCGTGCACTTTCTGTATGTCCTTCTCAGCTTGTGCAAGAGCTGTTTGTGATGAATTTTGGTTCATTGTATGACTTTCTCATCACCACTTGCTTTTGGTGGTTATCAGTGTATTACAAAGTTATTAAACAGATTTCAGTACTGAAATGGGTTGGTATAGCTAAATCAGTTAATGAAATACGGTTTTAAAATGTAAAATAAAGTTAAATCTGTAAAACCTCAAATGTTGCCACTGTATTTTAACAATGTTTAACTACTATATTAATTATTCAACCGATATGAGTTTTTCACTGTCCCATACCAATCATGTAGCCTATATGATATGAGGTTCATAAACAAATATATATATATAAAGAGTTTATTTTATACATTTTTATCCTTATTAGCCTCAATACCAAGGAGGTCTAGCTTATGTCTTGGTCTATCAAAAATGTAAAATGATATAAATGTAATCATGACCGTCGTTGGTGCTAAGAGACACCTCACTGTAGCCTATAATCATAATCTTGTACACCTACATGACAACAAATCCCCAACACATCAAAACTAATTTAAGATAGCCTGAATTCTTGGGAAATTAAGATTGAAAACGGTTTACAAAGTTACTGTATGTAAGGATAAAAAGCGCAAGTTAATTTATATTTCATAGGCCTATAATTGTAACAAAAACAGCATAATATAAAGTCTGGGCAAATACTTACATTCTCGAGCAGCTGTTTCAGAGTGCCTCGCTGAAGGGAGAACAATCAAAAGGTTATACAATTAAAATCAAAATAGCGAAGAAGAGGTAGCGACGTTCAAATGAGTATGAAGAGACTGGTGCGCGTCATCAGTGAAAGTGGCGCATTATTGCAGCACGTGCTGGACCGTGAGGGCGCACGAGCGCATGTGTAAATGTTCAATTTCGCCTTGAGGGAACTCCAGTAACGGATTTATGATGACCGGTTTGCTCACTGAAACGTTCAAAATGTAGACATTAATCAGAGAAACTTTACATATCGAATGCAGCGCGGGTTAATTGTGTGTGCTGTCGCCGGATTCTTCAGTCTTGTAGGTTAGTGCGGTGGATGTGCGCGCGCTGCGCTCCTGCACTGCGTCGCTGCTGTAGCTGAACTCATGAGGAGGAGGAGGAGGAGGAGGATGATGCACAGCATGTTTCCACAGCCCCATCCTCTCTCTCGCTCTCTGTACTGCGGTACATCAGTGAGTTCAGAGTGCTGAGTCGGCTTGTTCTTGAGACTTTTCTTCTCTGTGAGAGCTAGGTTCTCCGCTCACACCGCATGCGGTGTTCCTCATGACCTGCAGAGGCAGGGATGGATCTCATCGTCCATCAAAACATCAGGACAGATTTCTGGCCGCATCAACGCACTTCACCCAATTTGGGCTTCCAGAAGCTGTTAAGTACTGTTTTAAAGAAAAATGCTGCATAATATGTATAACATAATAATGATCAGTTTGATAAAATGTAGCACCAAATCTGTTTATACAACAGTAATGTGTGACATGGGAGAACAAAATCACTGAGTACCATTAGGGGTAAAAAAAAAAAAAAACTTTTGTTAAATATATTTAGCATTTTCCTCACATTTCACACATTGGGACTGAATTTTGCTGATTTTGTTTTTTCATCTGAATATTTATGCAGGTAAAATTAATTTCTGTTTAAAAACTTTTCATGGTAATATTTATGTTGTTCTGATTAGAATTAAATATGTAGGTTTAAACAATTTGGACTGTTTTTGAGCAATTATGAGTTATAAAATCCAAAGGGATTTCATAATTTAATATTTTCTCAATTTAAATCAAAAAGGGGTAAATGCAGTAAAAAAAAAAAACATGTAATAACATGCTATACTTCAGATTCCCTTAACCATAACAAAGCCCTTTATTACAAAAGGAACTAAAATAGTGATACAAAATCGACAGAGAAACCTTTACAAGAAGTTATCCAAAAACCACAAGGAAAATTATAGTTGGGTGGCATGAAATAACTAGCAAATAAACACTGAAGCGAGCACTACTATTTGAAGTAGCGTTGTCTGACTTTTTTTTTTTTGCTTCACCAAATGTTACAGATCAGATGTCACTTTTTCACAATTACATGTAAGAAGTATTTTTTGAGTTTTCTTTGTGGTTAGTCTGTTCTGTTGTTCCTCCCTCTAACATTTGTTTAAAAAAAAAAAAAACTCGTTAAATCATTAATTCTTGCTTGTTTTTAATCATATATGAATTCTGTGTTCATCTCTATCCATCATCCAGGTTGGAAACCTTTCATCAGTTTTATTTGCCTTTGTCCTCCGTCCAGACGCTTCTTATTCCTCTATTTCTTCTCATCATCTTTCTTGCCCTCGGGTGGTTTTGTTCTGTTCTGGGATGCCAGAGAGCCCATGGCACTACGGATGGCTTCGTTGTTGGGGTCGACACCTGGAAGGTTCTCCAGCACACTCTGCAAAAACTCTGGATCCTGCATCACATCATAATCCTCCTCATCCTCCTACAAAACACACAAACAGAGTATAAATTGTCACTGTTATGCCCTTGACCTGGACATAGTTGTATGTGATTATAAATGAACCACTTGACAAATTAAAGGCAGTACCTAATTATTATAGTATGGCCGGATCAGAGCGGACCTCATACAGCATTTCATTTAGACAGAAACAAAGACTAAAACATAACTTTCCTAAAACTGCCTTGCAACCACTGGTATTTCCTTCTGTACATGCAAATCTAATTACATGTAATGTTCCAGCGTTTCTGTTTCATGTGGTTTTGGCTGTTTCACAATAGCTTCTGAATAATGGGTATGAAGAATATGTAGCTGCTTTCGATTATTCCCACAACATTAAATTCTGATCTCCTCTCTAAAAGTAGAGAGCTGGGAAACACACCTTAGGAGCTTCACTGTCTGCTGCTGCACCAGTGTCCACATCCATGGCCTCTGAACCACCAAACTCTGTGCACAAAGACATTTGTTTGTGTAAAAGAAATAAGTCAAAAGGGAAGAAAAACTAATTAAGACGATGAAGAATAAGAATTTATGAAGAGTAGAGAGACAGACCTCCTCCTTGCATGGACATCTGTAGGGCGTACGCGATCTGTTCATCCTCCGTCATGCGGCTGAAATCAGGCAGAGCAGGAGCCGCCGATATCTTCAGCAGAGCATTTTCAGACTCTTAACAGAAGCACACAAGACCTCAGGTCATATTAAACACAGAATTCCCATGAAACACTGATAATAATAATGATAAGAAGAAGAAATGTTTCTTGAGCAAATCAGCATGCTAGAATGATTTCTGAAGCATCACGTGACACTGAAGACTGCAGTAATGATGCTGAAAATTCAGCTTTGCATCACAGGAATAAATTTGAAATTATTTGAAATTTTAATATTTCACAATATTACTGATTTTACTGTATTTCTGAACATAAGAGATTTCTTTCAATCCCAAAATTCTGAACTATAGTGTATATCACTCCACAAACTTCCAGCTGCTTTAAGGAGCCCCTAGTCTAGGTGTCCAGAAAACCCATCTAGTCTTCAATAATCATCTAAACTCTCACCATCTGCAGTGGGTGATGAGACTCCAGCCTCTGCAGCTGAAGCCACTGTTGCCCGGCGAGCCTCCTCCTCCTGCCTCTGTCTCTGCTCCTCCATCGACACACGCAGAGCCTGGAACAAAGACGCGTGGAAAAACAGACATTTATCATGTGGAAAATCTCTAGCCGAGAAGTTTGTCCTATAAAACCTGTGTGCTACTCACCAGAGCGAGCTCAGGGTCTGCGCTGGGATCCACTCCAAACTCAAAGTCACTGGCACCCAGGCCCATAATGGTGCCACCCTCACCAGCCATGATAGGAGAGGACAGAAGAGCATCTGCCAGGCTTGGGCCAGGAGGCACCGTTACCAGGTGAGAGCCTACGCCCTCTTTTCCATTTAGGGTGTTCACAAACACGGTCAGCTTATCCGTGTTGACTTCCTGCAACGCAAAAGGGCAAAAACTCAATGGTGCGGAGAGTAAAATTACATGGAAAAGTACATTCTGGAGGACTGTGTGATAAATACCTCTTCTCCAAAGTTAATGATGTCAACACTGACTTTTTCCTTCTTCAAACGTTTTGCCATCTTCACCAACTGAGTGAGACAGGTTGGAGGCACAAATGAGCAGGTGATAACATATTGTATTGGCCTTCTGTAAATATAGACTCAAGATACATCAAGACAAAAATAACTTGCATCTTTCTCCTGGTCCTCCACAGGGCTTCCCACAAAGGCAATGATCCTCATCTTATGGTTCTTTCCCTGTCTGTGTTTTAATGCCAGCTGTGAAACAGAAGGAGCGGAGAGAATGGGAAGCATAACTAAATATTACACAATAATATAAATTATATGACATTTTGAAAAAGAAAAAATAAATGGTACACTACCATTAAAATGTTTGGGGTAAGTATGATTTTAAAAAATAAAGAAATTTATACTTTAATTCAGCAAGGACACATTAAATTATTCAAAAGCGACAGATGGAATAAGTGGAATTAGAGAGAGTGTGTGTGTGTGTGTGTGTGTATATATATATATATATATATACACACACACATACTCTAATTCCAGTGTGTATATATACACACACACAGGCTCCTATGTTTATGTTCAGTTATTTCGCTTTAATAGCAATGAAAAGAACCTATTCATTGCCATTTGAATTTTCAGCAGCCTTCAGTGTCACATGACCATTCAGAAATCATTTTAATATGCTGATTTGCTGCTCAATAAACATTTCTTATTATTACAAGTGTTGAAAACAGTTGTGCAATTTTTTGTGTAAACTGTGATCAGTTTTAATGATTCTTCGATGAATGGGAATTTCAAAAGAACTGCTTGATCTGTAAGAGAAATCTTTGTAAAAATGTAAAAGTATTTACTTCCATTTTTGATTGATTTAATACATCCATGATGATATTTTTTAAAGGAAATATATATATATATATATATATATTATATATAAAACAGCAAGCAAGACAATAAATTAAACATTCAATTTTAAATTACAAATACTGAAATATGCACCCTTCTCTAAAAACATTTCTAACACACACACACACACATTTTAAATTTTACTATTTTCAATCTTTTGAAATAAAACCGTAAAATGTCATGTAAAAATCATGTAATACTTAAACTTAAAATTTCTAGTTCCTCACTAGTCCAAAAATGAAGTTGTCAAAATAACTCCAAATTTGCATAACCTTCCAAAGGGTTTAATTTAATACCATTTCACATTCAAATAGGTCATAGCAAAATATGTCCAGATGATATAAGGCTGAAAAGCTACAGTAGCAAAATTCAACACATAAGGCTCAGGCAGAGAGCAGAAAACTGGTCATGTAAATGATAAAGTGTGGACTTCATGGACAAAAATAAACATATGCATACAAAGCAAATATTAAGAAATAAATACATTCAAGATAATTAAATAAAATAAATAAGTACAAATTATGATCCAACGGACTCACATGTGCTACTCTGATGCCAGTACAGAAGCTGATGACTCCTCTGGGCTGAACAGCGTGAAGCTTTGACAGGATCCTGCCCGTGTCAGGGGTCAGCGTGGTCAGGACCTCACAGTTACTAAAACACACACACACACACACACACACACAGTGGATCTCCTGTATGTATCGTCTATAGATTTTGTTACAGTTGTACCAGTTAATAAAACAAATAGGCTAAATAAAATCTCCATCCTACTTGGCCAGAGTGATGAGCCCCACGTTGTTTTCGGGGTTACTGCGAGTTTTTGAATGACAGATGATGTTGACAGCGTCTTGCTGGGCCTGAAGTCTGGTAGGTAAGAAGTCTCCATTGCGCATATACTCACTGTTGTCCACACTAGAAATAATAAACTTGCACTGTGATGTCCACTCAACAATCCTGTCAAATATGAAACTGCAAATGATCGTACGAAGTCTAATTCTCCACGTAAGTGTTCTACTGAATATTTAAATATAAGATGTAATAACAGTCAGTTAATAAAAGGTTGAGAACGCCATCACGAGTAAAGCGTTTTAGTAACGTTACACAAACTGCAAGGATTTTAAATCCTGTCTTGACAGTTTCTTATACAAAAACCTAGATTATCACAAAGGAATTGGACCAAACCCATTTATGATTTAAACAGAAACTGATTTCATAAAATGACAACCTGATAATCGCAACTTTACGCTTTCTAACGTGTTCTCTCATAACATGTCAACACAAAGAAGCTGTTTTACAGGATCAATGTTCCATCATGACTAAGGAAAACTGCACAACTGTCCTTTTGCTCAACGCGACCTTTCTCTCACCCCCAATAAACATAATTTCCCACATAATTGAATCGTAATTCAAATAAATCACGTTTGTCAAACTATATCTGATGTTTGAAGAATATAAAGTATTTTTTCTTACCAAACCATGGTACTTTCAAGCACCATCTTGACAATTTTCTGTCGCTCTACGTGACGTAAGCACGTATGTGAACGATCATTGGTTAAAGTAGAACGGTAGGAATTATGGGAAACGTAGTTTATAATGTCTGATTCAAAACGAATTTTCTATTTGATTCTCAACTAACTTTTGTAAAACCTGTATTCATTTCTGATAAAGGTTTTTATTTCACTTATATTTGCAGTGTATGTCTGGTGTAAGTTTATTTTAATTCTGAATGAGGAAGAAAAAAAAAATCACAAATATAGGGGAAAACAGTGGTTTGGAAAATATTTTATTCTTTTTAAATCAGAAAGACAATGTGAAAAAACAACATCACCACATCACTGAAAGATGGTTGGAGAAACAGGCTGCAAACACCGCACAAAAAAAAAAAAAAAAGGCATTTCCGTGACTTGCTTATATACATATTATATACAAGTTTTATACAGGCCCGGTAAAAATATAGACCTCGAAGCACTTACGGTTGTCAGTCATTGTTTCTGACACCGCCAAACATTCACATGTAGAAAAGCTGAGGAACAGCTTTCACAGATTTATAACGAATAGGAATATTTATCATGGACATACCCTAAACACATAAAATACAAAAATGGATTATATTGTCAACATCTTCCCTCTGACCTGAAATAAAATACATACTACTTAGATAACAGAAATGGCATTCTGCCAGATTACATAATACATACAGTCATCTACGGTACATAGAGAGAATTCAAAATCCATACAGGTCCACAAAGTAAAAAAAGAAGAAGAGAGAAAGATATTTCTTAATAAATACAATAACTGAAATACATAGCAGAAACGTTCATATTGCAGTAGGTTGGTTGTCTGTTTAGTGTCTACTTTGCCAGCATTTAATCTGGTGTGCACTGTGCACGACTGATGTGTCTGTTGTGCAAATATCTGTTTCTCTGTATTAATACAAACACTGGACAAAGCATATGAAAAAGCGGTCTCTATTTGACTGCTCACATTGCATTCACAATTTAACTTTCATATTCATTACATTTGTATTATTTCCAGACCAAAAGATTCCCTTTTGGGATGTTAAAGTCAAGATGTTAAGATGTTTTAGTGTGGTTTAGAGGAGCGGAACATCATTCTTACCCATAATAATAGAAAAATTAATCAGTACTGAGTGTTGGTCAGAGAAAAGCAGTGATTGTTGTGTCTTGAGTCCATAAACACAAATTAATAAATAATAAACCCCCCACACAGAAGCAGAAATGAGAGTGAGGCCTAAATTATTTAGAGTAAATAAAAAAAAACTATATAAACTTTATACCGTGTGCTTAGAGACTCCTGAGCTTCCAGAAAACTACCCCACAAGCCAACTGTGAAACGAAGCCACTGAGAGCTGATCAAAGATCAGTTTGAGTTATACATTTTAGAACCTCCAATCTAAAAGGTCCAATAAAAAGAGGCATTACACAGAGCAGATAAAAGCACCACATTGGAAAGTGAAATGAATACGAACACTGTGTGCGAGGTTTTATAAAAGTAACATCTTTATAGACCTAAGAACTTTGAACAGAGAGGGGATAGAAATTGACTATAAAAGGTAAAAATGTTAATCAGGGCATTGTTAATCATACTGTACTGTAGCTCTCTGGAGTTAAATGTTAATATAGGTATTTTCCGACATTCACAAATGATTAAAGTTTAGAAATAGTGTCAAAAACCTGCAGTGTGACCCAAAAAAGAAAACATGCCAGGAAAATAGCAAATTGCACATATTTGATTTTAAAATCAGTGCCAAAACCGACGTTGATACAAATCCTTAAACCTCGATCTACTTTCAAATTACAAACTGTAAGTTTAGATCTAGTTTTTAGTGATATTAGCTTGTTGTGGGGTAGATTTTTTCTAGATTAAACTTTAGTTCTGTGCAGCATTAAGGTGCATTATCAAAATGTTCTGTAACATGATTTAATGTGTAACATCCGACAAAGACTTGGAAAAAGTCGCTGAAATGCTTCAAACCAAAAGAGCAAGACAAAACAAAATTAACTTCACAACACCCACTAACTCAAACCCTATAACTTCTGTCCACAGGTACACATTTTTACCAATTTGATTTTTAACAAACATTTAAAAACGACTTGAATATGCATAAATACTGCATCCACTGTGAAGCTGTATAGAAAAGTTCTTCAATACAGTCTTGTGAAAGACGGACAATCAATTTACTTCCTTTGCATATTCTATCTGCATTTTCTTCAGGTCTGCAAAAGCAAATCCTCTGCAAAAGATCACATCGGTCCCAAACCTGCATGATGCGGTTCACCGGCTGTTTTATTTGGGACAACACAATACTGTTCAAGACTACAGTCAGCCCTTCATCTAAATACTTCAAGACTGCGGTATCAGTCTCAGATCTGTGTGTAACAGAAGCATCCAACCCTGACATCAGCTCAGACTATTGTTTGAGTAACAGCCAAAGAGAAACTGTAAGTAATGCCTGTCAAATGATAGATCCATTAAAACCCATTTCCTCTGTTAAATGTTATGAGCCAAATGGAAGCGATAAAAGAAAGGCAGCTTCATTGAGAGCTTTTATTGAGCTGAAGGCTCTTCGGGTTTTCTTTCCAGCTCCTCTATAAACTAAAGTGTTCACATGTGCCCTAGTAAAGCCCATTAGTGTCCATTTCTTTCTTTTTTTTTTTCTTCACTTAGATTATTTAATCTCAGGGCGAGTCTAAAAGTACAACTGTATTAAAGAACATTTGCATGGTTATAAAGGATTTTACATCCTGTCAGTTGGAAATCAGCAATGAATGACCTTAAGATTTTGCATCCATCGACAGTACAAACAGTTAGAAGAATATAAATTCAGCTTACATTCCTTAAATTCAAATTGCTTTAGTCTTGTCTAAACACCACATCATGTATAATGATAGAAAATGCTTAGGTTTTTATGAAAGGGCCAGTAAAAAACGAAACAAAACATGCATTATGTATCAAAATCATCTGTGATGGGTAGATCTGAAATGATTTTTTATAAGCATTTCGATGTTGGCCCAAGTGTTTGGAGGCCATGTAATTTCTGTATCCAGCAGAAATGAGTGTTTTTATATCAACGCGTTGCTCTCAGTAGCTGCATTAAGGCAGATGATTGGAAGACATCATGGAACAGCAATCATTCAAGTCAGACTATTCGCAAGTTAGCTGCTGTGCCACAGGAGCACATTAGTAGCGTTTTAAAACGTACAGGAACACAGAATGAATATTTACAGAACTATATACACAAACATAGCACACAGATATTAGGGGACCCTTGGCATGGCAGCAATATGTGCATTGAAAAGAGAGAATATGGCATGCAAGCAATCTTGACAGTTGATTGGTCCAGTATGGAGGAGTATGGGCAGTGGAAGAAAAAATTAAATTCAAAAGACAGATGCATAGAGCTTCAAAAGCAAACCAAGCATCTGAATTAAATGAGAGAAAAATCTAAATCTACTTCAAAGAAGGCAATCGTAAAGCAACTAAACATGAAATACTAAGCCTGGATGTGGGATATTTTGAATATACAAAGCTATTTTATCTGTAACATTCAAATGCATTTACTTTTTACAAAGTGGGAATCATTTTTGGTCTTTTTTTTTTTGTTGCTCTTAGGACGCATGCTGTCTTAAACACAGAAAGAGCTGGAAAACTCACCAATGAGATGCTCTCATCAGATTTACTCAAAAAAAAAAAGTCATAACAAAATTAACCTTCATATATGTATATACAGAAGCCACTGAGAAATATAAGTTGTCTGCTTATCTCTGACACACACTCCGTCACAGCATAATGCCTTTTGAGATAAGTGTACCGGAGCGCTAGCAGCCATTAGTCCGAGTCACACCAGTTCAGAGAGAATCAAAAGGTTTAAAGGCCTATATAAATAAAGATCTATGCTAATAAAGATTTATGCAACATAGCCTCCAACAATACTATAAAGTGGTGCCAACTGTGTAACGTGTTAGGAAGAGAAAACTAAAGAGTTTGTGCATCCTGCTTGCTCTGTTTTAAATGTTTAAGAGCGAACAAAGGCAGTAAAGAGTGTGACTGAGATACTAACATTCCTTTTCGAATAATTTTGTTGTTAAAATTGGTTTTAGCAGCATTTCCTGTGCAAGAGAAAGAGCCACTAAAACTCCTCGCTCAGTGGCTTTCCTTCATTCTTTCTGTCTCTCACTCACTTTTAAAACATATTTCATTGTGCTGAGGACCTGAAGTTCTTTCCAAAGCTCCCATTGAGAGGAAACCCCCATCATACCAGCGCTCAGAAGCACCCCTCATCTCTTTTGAGGTTCTGTGTCCATCTCTTGTTCAAATGCTCTGCTCTTGTGTCATCAGTCGTCGCTATGCTCTTACTGTGAGAAAAGAAAGCATTTGGGCTTTAATAAAACAAAATTTTGGGATCAGAATGAAAATATTTTAGGTACATATGTAAATTTGTTCATTTAAAACTTACAAAACAAATGTCAGTTTCTGGGATGATGTCTTTGAGAGAAACAGCATCTTCGTTACTTAACTGCTCATCTAAGCATTCGGCTCCAGTGCTGAAGAAGACAGAACATATTAACATTTTGTCATTATATACACACCCTAAAAAAGTTCTGGGGTCGGTAAGATTTTCATGTTTTTGAAAGAAGTCTCTGATTTATTTGATCAAAAACACAGTAAAAACATTCATATTACTGCAATAAAAATGTTTTTCATTTTAATATATTGTAAAATGCAATTTATTCCTGTGATGGCAAAGCTGAATTTTCAGCATTACTCCAGTCTTCAGGGTCACATGATCCTTCTGAAATCATTCTAATATGATTTGCAAATACTTGGGAACTTCTGGAATAACGCAAGTACACAACTGCATGAAATATATCACACTGTGCAAGTGGTTTTGTATATTTTATTACAAATATCTTACATATTGTGCATTTAATAAATAGAAAGTTTATAGAAATGAAAGTTCTGATCGATTTAATGCATCCTTGCGGAATAAAAGTATTAATTTCTTTAAAAAGAATGTCCCTTTAACAGTTTAATCATGAGAGGTGGTGAGATGAGAAGTGTGTTTTCAGTTTTACCTGTGAGGGGCGCTGTTGTCAGGCTCAACGACTGCAGATTTGTGCACCTCCACCCCTACTGACCTGTTAATGAGGCCGTGCCATAGACAGAACAAGAGAAGAAAGACTGCAATAAACTACACAGAAACAGAGAAACAGTGACAGATTAAGATGATGTGTGGAGGTACCTTTGAGGAGGTGAAGATGATGTGATTCCTGTGTTGCCAGGTAAGGAGTTGGGCAGATTTGTTGCGGCAAACTCACTGGAGCTTCCAGCCAAAGGATCAGTTTGTGGAAGCAGGTCTGGTCTGCCCGACTGCATGCCTGAGAACAACAATCACACAGGGTGTTATGATTTGATTTATGCTCCAAAGGAAGTACACGATAAAAGCCGATTCACAGTACATCTGAATCACAGACGAAAGTCATATACAAGAATATTTAAAAAAAATGGATCTCTCTCAACTCATCAAATAAATTCACAATGTTTTACAGTGATGTCTGTTGTTTAAAATTTTATATAAGGTTAGGATGATTTATTGCAGTATCCCAGCTGTTGTTTAAAGGTGCAGCGTGTACATTTTAGCAGCATCTAGGGGTGAGGTTGCGAATTGCAACCAACGGCTCAGTCCCCCGCTCACCCCTTCCCTTTAGAGAAGCTAAGGTGCAGTGTTGCCAAGTCCGTGGTTTTCCCGCGGAATTGGGCTACTTTAACACTGTTGCCGCGGGTTGTTTTTCACGTCCGCGGGTTTAAGCGACCCCAATAACATGATATTTAGCTCCTAAAATGCGAATTTTACCAGGGGAACCCCACCGGAATGTGGTTTTTACCGGGGGATCCCCCTTGAAACATGATTGGGCTAGTTTGGGCTAGTTCAATCGTAGCAATTGGGCGGGTTTTGTTGTGAAAACCTGGCAACCCTGCTACGGCGGCTGATACAGGACTAAGATGTCGTCGGTAAAGACAGCAGAGAGCAATGAGATTTCTTTACAAAAGTAAATTAAGGAATTATATTTACTTAATTATTCAATAAATCGATATTATTGCAAATAGTAATGTACTTGTTCATCATTGTGTCAGTGTTTTATTCGCAAGAACAACAAAGTGACGAAACGCGCTCTGTAGAGCAGCTTGTCCGCTTAGGGCTACTGTAGAAACATGGTGGCGACTTCCATGTAAGGGGACCCGCGGTGTATGTAGATATAAATTGCTCAATCTAAGGTAATAAAAACATAACGGTTCATTAAGTAAGGTCTTTATACACCTCTGAAAACATAGTTATGTATATTATATTGCATTTCTGTCAATAGATCGATGTAAATATTACACATTACACCTTTAAAGAATGAAGAAAATTCAAAACCAGGGATGATGTAAATAGTCTGGGTTGCATTACTCACCACTCTCTCCTTCTGCATCGGTCTGGTTAAGGTGAGTATGGTACACCAGTCTGGCGTCAGCGACTGTCTGTCCACCGGAAGCAGAAGCAGAGCTTCCCATCGGAAGCCGTCTCACAACACTCGAACAGCCACTTCGACTCTTCTTTGAGGGAGATGATTTTACTGGGAACGAAGAGAGGGTTTGGATGATGACACCACAAAAATATTAAAAGCTCAATGTCTAAAAACTAGGGCTGTCAATTTAACTCGTTAACTTAATTAAAATATTTTAACACAGTTAACGCACTAGCCCCCAAGAGAGCCATTTACTTCATTCCTGAATGAATCAGCCATTTGAACGAATCGAATGAAGACATTTACCGCCACCTGCTGGCAGATTTAGTTTCTTATTTAGAGTATCATTTCATTAAAGGCAAGGTTTGTCTGGGTTTGTGATGTCACAAACCCGGGAAGTAACTCATTGTAGTCCCTACGAGCCGTTTTGTAGGCATTAAACTGCCAGAATTTCAAAAGGCGAAATCTTCGTTTGCATTGAACTTTCAGCTTCGTAACTTTGCAGATATTGTTTATGTTCAAACAGCAACATTACACACTAACTAACGTTAAAAAAGTGAAATCGCAATCAACCACCCTTTAAAAAATACATAATAAAAATAAAAACATTAAAGGGACAGTTCACCCAAGAAATGTAAATTCTGTCATCATTTACTCACCCTCATGTCGTTTCAAACCTTTTTTTTTGTGGAACATAAAAGAAGGTATTTTGAAGACTGTTGGTAACAAAGCTGTTTTGGTTACCAATGGCTTTCATTGTATGAACAAAAAATACTGAGATGTTTTCTCTGTAATGATCTTCTTTTATGTTCTATAGTTTATGTTAGGCCGTTGTAACTTAAATGTTTATGTGTAATAAATTTTGTGTTGAATCAAAATATTTCTTTCTAAAGCTACAATTTGTAATGGCTACTTGATACTTTCTCATTTAACACAAAAATAGCTTTAAATAATCTTTTGTGGGTATTTTCACAGTCAAATGTATTTTGTGATCAATTCGATTAATTAATCGACACATCATGTAATTAATTAGATAAAAAAATTTAATCGACTAACAGCCCTACGTAAGGGTTGGTTAAATAAAAAATGAAAAGTGTCATTTACTCACCCTCATGTTGTTTCAAACCCATAAGACTTTTGATCGTCTTCAAAACACAAGTAAACGTTTTTTTTATGTAACCTGAGAGATTTCTGTCCCTCCCACCAAAACTTTTAAGGTTCAAAATGTTCATAAAGACATCATAAATGTAAGTCCTATAAAGTGACACAATCGCTTTATTTCACGTACAATTAATTTTGGGTTGTTGATGTGCTCTTTGAACGTGCATTGATCAACGTTTATGTCTGAATAAAAAATCCATTAATTATATAAAACAATTGTGGATATGGATCACTGAAGCTTGAAATTGTGGATATGGATCACTTTTGAAGCTTGAAAGTTTTGGTGGAATTTCTGACTCTCTTTCGATCTCTCAGGTTTCAAAAATATCTTCATTTGTGTTTGGAAGATGAACGAATGTCTTTGGATCAACATGAGAGTGTGTAATTGATGACTGAATTTTCATTTTTGGGTGAACTATCCCTCGCTGGAAAAGCTGAAGTTTTATGAACTTACGCGCTTTCTTAAAAACTGTGTTGCACATGAAACGCTGGAATCGCTCAGCGTAGAATCCAGGCCGATGGACAGAGACTGTGTCCTACAACGTAAATGAGAGAAATGCTATTTATCTCATATGGTAGCAAATAAGTGCAAAATAACTAATGTTTGCTTTTTACCCCATCGTGAACCAAGGCCTTCCAGGAATGCTCGATTTTTTTAATAAATCTGAAGGAAGAACAAAAGGAGAGATATTAATGATGGTCACAAACCTGTAAACATGCACACTCAACTGTTGACTGCAAGTAGTCACCTGTATGACTGTAATATGTCGATGATCCCAATATAAATCAGTATTCGCTCTCCTTTACTGTTGCGTGCAGGGATTCCTCCCCATCTACAGACAGAACATGAAATTGGATGTGTTAAATATGACTACCATATACTGCAGCCAAATGAAGAAAACATACAAGGGATTAAACAGTTAGAAAGTTAAAGCAGACAGAATAGGTATACAGAAGAACTGCATGGTTCCATCGAAAATCAAATAAAAACTTATGTGGGTGAACAAGTAAGATGTTGACTAACTGGTCTTCTGTTTCCAGGGCTCCTTTTCCTTTGGCCTCTCCCTGTATGGACTCCATCGCGGTGCTGTAGAGAGCTTTCTGAGCCTGTGGCCTCCGGTGGTCTGGTGTCACGGCCCCCTCGGACACCCCGCCCTCTACTACCCCTGCTCGCTCACGACATGCCTGATCTACATTATGGATCCCCGCCAACATACTGTAGTCCATAATCTTAAAGCTCTGCAGCAGCTGTCAAGTACAGAGATGGATCAGCAAAAAATACCTTGCATTTGACAAAATTCAATATGTATATATGTATTTTTGTACAAATTTGCCCCAAAATTGTTTAAATGGTTATTAATTAATTAAGGACACAGGATGCATCTGTTTAAACTACTGCAGCCGAATAGATTCAAAATGTTGAATTAAAAAAATAACATAATAGTACAAAATCTAGTTTAAAAGGATTATTTTCATTTATATGCCCCAATTACACTATACACAGTAATAAAATGCAACATTTAACTTTTATATGTTACTAATAAAACTATTTAATACATTAGAAAAGGATGAAGAACAAATGGAGATCACTAAATTGGTCTTTCGCATACTTAACGGTCAAACAAAAAGTGCAATAAAATCACTGCAACTTATGCTTTAAGCCATCATCAAAATCACACTACCGTTCAAAGGTTTACAGTAAGAAAGATTGTTTTCTTTTAAAGAAATCATTACTTTTATTCAGCAAGGACACATTAAATTGATCAAAAGTGACAGTAAAGGCATTTACAATGTTTCAAAGACTTGATTTCAAATAAATGCTGTTCTTTCTTTTCATCAAAGGATCTTTAGTTTCCACAAAAATATTAAGCAGTACAACCGTTTTAAACTGTGACAGTAATAAGAAATGTCTCTTGAGCAAATCAGCATATTAGAATGATTTCTGAAGAATCATGTGACACTGAAGACTGGAGTAATGATGCTGAAAATGTAGCCATCATAGGAATAATTTGCATTTTAAAATATATTAAATTAAATAACAGTTACTGTTTTTAATTCATATTCACAGCCTTTATAGACCAAAAAAATTTGAATGGTATATTGTGAATATTCACTATACATTGCACTAATCAACATCATACTAATCGTGGATTCTGCATTTCAAACTAGCATGCAATAACACTCAAACACAAGCATGCATGCTCACCAGGCAGTCCCGCTGGATGGTTTTGGAGAGGGCGTTGTAGTTGTCTGGTTCTAGCTGGATGCCCTCGGGCATATCCTGGATGAAATCCAGATCTTTGTAAGTGGGGACCCTCTTCTCTCTCTCTTTAGGGGAGGCACGCCGCTTGCAAGTGGAGCCCTTCAAGTCGTATTTGAGGTGCATAGGCACACTGCGGGGCAACAGGTTATTCATTACAACGATACGGATGTTCTTTCCACCCGCCTGCACGCAATACAAGCCGTAAAACTTCGGGAGCAGTGTTCTCTTGTTCTGATTCAGATTCTGAGGAGAGAAGGAGAAGAGAATAGAAAGACAAATTCTGTAATACCAATTTGGGCCTCAATGGTTGCTATAATTTGATTTAAAATGTATTATGTTTCTGATTGGGATTAAAAAGAACTCATTCTAGACAGAAGTATCTAAAGTACATGCACACGAGTGAGTAAAACTCACCATGAAGTACCCGGGCAGTAGCTTCTGCAGGAACTCTGCCTCTTTGTGCTGCACTGTTTTAATAATAAACTCATCATCGCTTGTCACATAAAATATCGATCCACTCGCTCCAGGGTTGGACAATTCGATCAAAGGATCATTACAGAGAGAGTACTGCAGACAGAAAGAAACCACAAAAACACATCAGGGGTGTCCCAGTCCCTTAGGAGAATGAAGAAATAATATCACATGTTAAATGGATAAATACTTTTTTGCACTTTTCTCTAGTCTTGCGCGTCACATGATCCTTCAGAAATCATACCAATATGCTGATTTGATGCTCAAGAAACATTTCTTATGATCACAGTTGAAAATGGTTGTGCTGCTAACTTTTGTGTTGAGCAGCATTTTTTTTACTGCCACTTTTGATCAATTTAATGTGTTCTTGCTGAATAAAAGTATTAATTTCTTTTAAAAAAATATCTTACTGACTTTTAAACGTATGTATATATATAGAGAGAGTGCACAAAAATGATTAATCCATTTAACCTTCATAATTTTCTGAGTTCAACAATATCAGCAATACATATTGAAATATTATTAAATGTATATTTCATCATACCATAACCTTTATATAAAGATTTATTCGATTTTTATATAAACTTTTTAATGGGTCCGTAAACTTATTGTATGAGTTAATTCTCAAACCACCAGTTTATAAACTGTCTTTATAAAACGGATAGTTCCGGTCCTTGATTCTGATTGATTGAGTCGCGTTCGAAGCCGTTGTAAATTACTCTACAAACATACACCTTTGTTTACTTTGTGTGTTGCTTGGCAACCACTTTGTTGCAACCACAACTGTTTCTGAGGGTACCTAACAACGCCCCTTAGCTGTTATAAATTCACTGTAAACCATGGCTTCTTGGGGCTTATTGCTTTATTATAAAACGGATAGTTCCAGTCCTTGATTCTGACTGATTGAGCCGCATTCGAAGCTGTTGTAAATTACTCTACAAACATACACCTCTTTGTTTCTGAGTCTGTGTGTTGCTCGGCAAGCACTTTGTTGCAACCACAACCGTTTCTGAGGAACTACTTTTTTTGGCGCATATTAGAATAATGTTTTTATTAATATCATTACATTTTATTTGCTTCGTTTTATTTTGTGAAACCTTGCTACGTATGTGGAATAACCGTTTTATAAAAGCAACAAGCCCAGTGAAGTCATGGTTTACAGTGAATTTATAACAGCTAAAGGGGTTTTAGGCACTCCGCTCCACATTGTGCCTATCAACGCCCCTTAGCTGCTATAAATTCACTGTAAACCAAGGCTTCTTGGAGCTTATTGCTTTATTATATGAGACCTCAAGATGCGAGTGTGTTTGTGGTTCAGCTAACCAGATAATCGTCAGGTCGAATGCCAAAGAGTTCTCTGAAATATCGGAAGGCGATGGGGGCGTAGGTCTTAAACCTGAAGTCACCGTGGTGATGCGCTGGGGTCAGATTACTTCCTTCACTGCAGGAGGAAAAAACAGGGACAGGGTTATGAGTTTCTGTTTTATTAAAAATGTTATTTATTTATATAAACCCTGGCTGGCTGCCCATTATTCAATTTGAAGGTTTGAATGGCCAAAGACTCTGATATGGTTGGCATCTCACTCTTTATATCACTCGTTTATAGACACAAAAACTTAACAACAGTCAGCACACCAATTTAAATCTATTTAAATGTCCATAAATATTCAAATATATTTACAGAACATGGTTGAGTATTTCTGGGAAATATATACGCAAGTGAGATATGTTTTCGTACACACCTGGGGAAGAAGATGCTCTCTACTACATAGAAGTCCTGCATGAGAACGTCTCTCTCTGCTTTCTGACTGAGGCTGCCCACAGTGTGTGTGATACCCAGCTGGATGGCACCTTTGAGGGCGGATGAGGTCGTCTACAGGCAAATAAAGAGTACACGTGAGAGAATGCGTGAGAAATAAGTGCAAACAGAGAGGACAGACGGGAAACACTAGATACGCATCACAATGATTGTTTTAAATAACCTACAAATGAGCTGTTATGTAGGTGCTGTGGGAAGATAATGCATTTATAATAAAACCATAATTTCCAGTAAAACAAATGCTGGAATGTGTCATTATTAGTGAGTGGGAAATATAGTTAAAAAAAAGTTCTTAATATTTTCCACTCTTGACAATATTCAATGTGTGTTTATTCTAAATATTTAATCCAACAACTAAAATCCTATAAAAAATATAAAAGCATTTCAGTTTTACTGACTAAATCAACAAAAGCAAAATATATATTTTGTGTTTAATTTATGCACAAAAATGTAAATGCATAGCAAAATACAACATTTAAAAAAAATCACTCTTAAAAAAGTGACACACACATATACATATATATATATATATATATATATATATATACACAGTA
>NW_015539822.1:135794-138375 GCF_001515605.1 Sinocyclocheilus anshuiensis | reverse complement strand
TATATATATATATATATACACAGTATATATATTCAAATGTGCAAGAAATCCTACATAAAAGGATTATATATCCTAACCTGTTTTTAAATAACAATGCATTTGGAAAAAAACTAAACTGTAAAACAACAGATTCAAACCAAGTCAAGTGCCCGATAATCCTGATAATCGCCCTTCATCCTGTGTACCACTTATATTTATTGATATTTATAGATAGTGATATTTACATGGTCCTTCTAGCAACAAAAAAATAAAAAAGCCACGTTTTCCACACAATTTATCACTTAAACACAACAAATAAAAATAATATTTAATATTTGTGTGTGCATCAATTTAACAATACATATCAATCAGCAGCAATATTTACCAGATATGTAATACAGATTATAATTTCCTAATTCATAGAATATAAAAAACAAAATTAAAGCAATATGAATCACTGAGTCACAGTGATTTAAGCAGACCATTTCGTAGGTCCATGAAAAGGAATCAAACTTATCAACTTCAAAACAGTTTTTGCTACTAAAGTTTAAATAAGAGACAGAAATAGATATTAATGCTTTTATTATAAGGATGCATCACAAAACTACTCTATAAAAAACTCTCTGTCCAGGAAATGTAATGGGCAAATAGAAAGTACCTTAAAACCCTCGTGATATTCATTTTACATCATCATCAACATTTCAGAATGTATCATTATAATCTCTTTTTCCTTTCCAACTCCACCCTTTGGTCTATTCCTCTTTTTTTATAGGTTCCTATTTTTTTTTTATGTTTCCTTCTCTTGCCCTTCCTCTGTTATCAGATGACAAACCTGACTGCAAGCTGACCTTTTTGTAAGTTGTTTCTCCTGTGGGGTCAACTCCTCGGTGACCAATGGTCTTCTTCATACTCTGAGATGATCCCGGCCCCTATTTAGAGAGACAAAGACACAAATGAGTGACAGAGAAAAAAGGGGAACAGATAAAAAAACATCTGGTTTCATGTTAATACAGGGGATTCAAGAGGCTTCAACTCTGTCAAGGTTTAACTTTCTGTTTGTCAGGTGTTTCCTTGAGTCAAACACAGTCACACACATTCCTGTCCGTCTGTTCATCCTCTCACTGCCTTGATACATGTGAATCTTCAATTGACAATGAGAGCTGTGAGTGTGTGTGTGTGTGTATGTGTGTGTACTGGTATATATGGTTTATGAGGACACAAATGTGTATAATGACATGGGTACTACAATGTAAACATGGTTTATGAGGACACTTCCTGTGTCCCCGTAAAACAAAAGGCTTAAAAAACATACAAAACGGTGTTTTATGAAATTCAAAATTTGTCAGTAGTTTCCTGTAAGGGGTAGGTTTAGGGGTAGGGTTGGTGTAGGGAGATAGAAAATACAGTTTGTAAAGTATAAAAACCATTACGCCTATGGAGTCCCCGTAAACCACAAATGCAAGAGTGTGTGTGTGTGTGTGTGTGTATCTAACTGTGTCAATATTTGCCCTGTTCGAGATCCTTCTCACATGACTGTTTGATCAACACAGAAACAGTAAGTCAAGCTTACTTCAGCCTGCAGGTCTCATGTGTTCACATTCCTCTACCAATGTCCAGCAACTAAAATACACTCAGACCTGGATGAAACTGTGGACACTGAGCTGAGATTTTTACAAGTGCTTGGCTAACAGATCAGAAACTGAGATGAGAAAACAAGGGAAGGTGAAAATGTTTGCATGAAGCACTGAATCCCTGAGTGCAGAAACCAGTGAGAACCTGACATCTGTTTAGCGATAAAGCAAGAGCCTGTGCTACATTGTGCATAAATTCATGACTAAAGCAAAATGTTAACCATTTAGAGAGCACTATATTTACTATACAGCATGGCATCAAATGCCTTTTTTCACTTATAAAATGGTCACTAAACCGGCAAAAATGAACACCAATAATGAATTAACATAAAATCGATGCTAAAGCCGACTACGTTAAGAGCTAACTTTAAAATTAAAATATTTATATAATCTTGCTACTGAATTGTCATCGCTGACTGCATGCAAAAACAGTGTATTACTGGGTATAATTCCAGAACAAATAATTATGAGTAAGTTCTTTTAATGAATCTACAAAAGATTCCTGATTTAAACGATTCCTGATTCTAACAAATAATTTACTGAATCTGTCAGAAAGGCAACATAATTGACATCTGACTCACTTAGTAAATGGCAAGTCATCATAACTTTCATTTAGGTCTACCTACAGATGAAATGAAAACTATTACTGCAAGTTAATTAACCCTCTACAGAGAAAATTATGAAATTTGTGAGAATTAAATCCATATATTTACAGACTGGTTGCTCATATCACAACTGCAGGCCAAACTGAAATTACACATTTACAGTTTAGAAAACTATGGCTCTCCAGAACCAGAAAAAAGGAACTTTGATTTTTTTTAAATTTGACCCTCTAACTCTAGCACTTTCTATTCTATTTTAATTCTACTTTATTTATCTTTTTTTTTATAAAAAAAATAGCTTTCTTTTTTCTATTCTATCTACTTGTTTTTCTTTGTGTGTGTGTGTGTGTGTGTGTGTGTGTATATATA
>NW_015539822.1:130021-135555 GCF_001515605.1 Sinocyclocheilus anshuiensis | reverse complement strand
ACCTTGCTATGTGTACTGCGTCTAAGTCTAACCGAGACTTGTCATTTGCACTTACATTGTTGCTCTTTTGTTAGTTTTGATAGCTTCTATTGTCCTCTTTGGATAAAAGCGTCTGCTAAATGACTAAATATAATGTAAAAACATTGAATGTTAATTATTTCAATGTTTTCATTTAATATATCAAATTTAAGTTTGACTATTAGCCAATTAATAAATGAATTATATCCTGCATTTCAGCACAGATGGAGCGTATTAAGATTACCTATCCCACTATGCAGTGGGAAGACTTATCAGGTGTAAGTTAGGATCTCTGCTCTGATTGTGTATGCATTTTGAATATGTGCTTCCCTTCCAGTTAGGTCATTCTGACACAAATAGATTAATGCCAGTAAATCTAAAAAGAACAGTAACATGATTTAATGGAAAAAAAAATGTAGTGACGAAATGATGAAGGAAACTGCAGTCACTCACCACATTTAGAATTTAAATAGAATTCTTAAATATTAAGAAATAAGCTCTATGAATTACACAAACTGGGTAGTCCAACATGAGATCAGTCTTACCTCTGTCATGGTCATCTTTCGAACTCCGCTGGACCCTTTAAAGTTGCAGGGAGAGAGAAAGAAGAACAAAAAAAAAACAAAAAACAATGTTTCAGAGGTGGAAAAACTAGAAAACGTCTCAGGTCTCACATTCAAAATTTGTCAGTCATCTCTTCTCCACTATAAAAAAGGTAAAGTTGTTACAAACGGACAATGTCACAGGGGGCAAAATCTGTCATGACACCAGGGGTGCCAGACGCTCAGCAGACTGTCACAGCAGATGCTTTGCGGACGCTTCACTCAATAAACAACACAGGACAGGATCACAGTCAAAAACACCCGGAGGCCTCAAATTCATATTTTTATTATTATCATATTTTGTGGCAATGCTTTTTTGCATTTGATTCAGAATGATTGCATGTCTTCAGGCGAGACGTAAGTTCTACAACACTGCCTGTCGTCAAAACAAACAGAATGAGACGCACCGGCATAGCGACTTCAACCCTGCCAAGAGTTTGATATTATTACACACAATCAAGATTAGAATCCAACCTACAGAAATAGTTACTGTATTCTCTGTGAACACACCCCAGATCTGAGATATCACATACAACATATGAGGAAAATTACATCTATATATATATATATATATATATATATATATATATATATATATATGTGTCTACGTTTAAGAAAAATATTGGTTTCATGTGGTTGGAAAAATCTTTGTAATATCTTCAGTATAAAAAAATATTGTGGTGTAATCATTAGATAAAAAAAGTGATTTTCCTTTAACTTTGAATAGATGAGTGAACATCTTAAACATTATTTAATTTTTTTCTTATTTATTATTATTATTTTCATTTTACAAATATCATGAAATATTTATTCATAAATATCATTCTTTTTTTCAGGGAGTTGCACCACATGATATTTTACAACATCGACAAGCCGTGCCTTGCCATAAAATGGTCAAATTATCTAATATTCCAAGGGTCCTCTTTATTGTTATCATTTTTTATTTTACTAAATTAGCTCATATTAACTTATCATAAATTAATAAGCAGAACAAAAAGTTAGCACCGTTTTATTGACCCATTTGTCAAAATTAGGATTACAACAAATAGGTTGCACCAGGAAAAAAAGTTAGAAATTGTTGTTTTACCATATCAGTCAAACTCTTTAAGCACAGGCTCTTTGCCTCATGACTACCAGCACCACTTTTCATCTTGGGTGGAAAAACATTGCTGTGGTATCGTGATCATCTCTTTGGTACAGATGAGACATATTTGCCATTGCTGATAAGTTTACGTAACTGCATAAAGAACGCATGGAAGGTAATTCACCCATTTTTACATGCTTTCCCAGACAACCACTGAAAATTCTTGCAGTAAACAATAGCAACGGCTATTTTAAGTTAGATTGAGCAGATCAAGATATATGAAAGGACTTGTGATATTGTCACACAAGTCAAGGTTGAACAACATGAGAAATGTTCAAAAGAGACAGCATTTAACTGCTTACCTTGCCATCTCACCATGACGCAGACCAATACGCATAAACCGGTAGCTACAATATGGCCAAATTCACACAGTACAGTTTCAGAAGTGACAACTGAATTTAAATAGGGGAATGAATCCCCAAAATTACATTTTCAAATTGCAATAATCGACACCATTGTAACCAAAGTAAAGTAATGCAGTCTTGTGAGTTTGGTATCTGCTATTTTTGACCAAAGTAATGCTACAGCGACCAAAGACTGCGATTTTAACTATACCACCGTCTACAGAGCCGTCAGGTTTTGTTTATGTTTGGAAGGTTGCTTCACAATTGGTGATTTCAAATATCAACATTGGCTACCAGAAAACGCTTACCCTGCCTTTAACAGGGTTGCCATGTCCACTTATTATAAGCAATGCTTCTTAGGCATCTTTGGACTTGTTTGCTCAGCTCATTTAGCATTCCATTTTATGGGGATAATAAAGTAGGCAGGTGCAGGTTGCAATATGTTGGTATGTGGTTTATTTCTTCTAAGATAACACGTTTGGATGCAAGTTTATCATAGGCTTGTTATTATTTTCCATTTTTAAAAGCAAGATCTGGCAACACCGAGTCAAGACATACCTCCTCTACCACAACTCTTACGCTTTTACGCCATTAACAACTAGCCGTTCATTTCAGTTCTGTACACCCTGCAGAATTTCTGCAAATATACATTTTCTGGGAGTGAATTGAAGTGGTTGTAGAATCCGAATGCCACTCCCATAAATTACTGAACTGTGTGTGTACAGGGTTAAGTGCAAAAAGGTGAACTGACAATCAAATTTAACCACAACAAATTTCAGTTATCATTTTGTTAATCATCGCAGTTTCAAGAGTGAGTTTTGTTCCGAAGATGCACAAAATTATAAATTAGTGGATTCACTACCGTATTTGAATTTGGTTGTCACACAGGAACTGTGATATATTTACTTGTTCCCACAGATTGCTGGACCCTTTCATCATCAGTCTGAAATATCAGTTCCTATTCCCATCTGCCTTAATTACGCAGACAGATGAGTCACAGTTACAGCTTTCACTTCCCCCAGTCATCAAGCTTAAATCGCCACTGCAAACGAGACCATGTAAGAGACAAGCCATTTTGGTTAATTGGTACTCAAGAGTCTCTAAATCACACAGCACAACAGAGCCATGCATATACCTCTCCGAGAGGCCAACAGCCTCCAAAATGGAGTCCTTAGATCTGTAGGGGTAAAACAGTTATTTTAATTGGGACCAAACTGTCAGCAAACTGTCACACAGACCAGTGTGTGCTAAAATTATCTCTCTGAGTGGTTGAGAAACTGGATGGGTGTTCATTTGGATGGGTATTTCTTGGTTTGTTTGGAAGGTGAGTTTGAGTGCTTGTTGTTTGATTGGGTGTTTGTTTGGATGGATGGGTGGGTATTTGTTGCTTGTTTGGATGGGTGTTTGTTGTTTGTTTGAATGGGCGAGTGTTTGATGTTTGTTTGGATGGGTGTTTGTTGTTTGTTTGGATGGGCAGGTGTTTGTTGTTTGTTTGTTTGGATGGGTGTTTGTTTGTTGTTTGTTTGGTTGGGTGCTTGTTTGTTTGAATGGGTGTTTGTTTGTTTCTTTGTTTGTTTGTTGTTTGGATGGGTGAGTGTTTGTTGTTTGTCTGGATGGGTGTTTGGTTGTTTGGGTGGATGTTTGTTGTTTGTTTGGATGGGTGTTTGTTTGTTGTTTGGATGGGTGAGTGTTTGTTTGTTTGTTTGGGAGGGTGCTTGTTGTCTGGATGGGTGTTTGTTTGGTTGTTTGGGTGGGTGTTTGTTGTTTGTTTGGATAGGTGTTTGTTTGTATAGTTGAGTGCTTGTTTGTTTGTTTGGTTGGGTGGGCGTTTGTTGTTTGTTTAGATGGGTGTTTGTTGTCTGGATGGGTGAATGTTTGTTGTTTGTTTGTTTGGCTGGGTGAGTGTTTGTTGCTTGTCTGGATGGGTGTTTGTTTGTTTGTTTGGATGGGTGAGTGTTTGTTGTTTGTCTGGATGGGTGTTTGGTTGTTTGGGTGGGTGATTGTTGTTTGTTTGGATGGGTGTGTGTTTGTTGTTTTTCTGGATGGGTGAGTGTTTGTTTGCTTGGTTGGGTGGGTGCTTGTTGTTGTTGTCTGGATGGGTGTTTGTTTGGGTGGGTGTTTGTTGTTTGTTTGGATAGGTGTTTGTTTGTATAGGTGAGTGCTTGCTGTTTGTTTGTTTGGTTGGGTGGGTGTTTGTTGTCTGGATGGGTGAATGTTTGTTGTCTGGCTGGGTGAGTGTTTGTTGCTTGTCTGGATGGGTGTTTGCTTGTTTGGATGGGTGAGTGTTTTGCTTGTCTGGATAGGTGGGTGTTTGGATGAGTGTTTGCTGTTTGTTTGGTTGGGTGGGTGTTTGCTGTTTGTTTGGATGGGTTTTTGTTCTTTGTTTGGATGGGTTTTTGTTGTTTGTTTGGATGGGTGAGTCTTTATTCGGATGTGTGGCTGTTGTAGTGTTGTCAAAAGACCCGGTACTTCGGTACCAAGTCGGTACAAAAAAAAATGAAAACGTTACGGTACAAGGTTTTTTTAAGTACCGGTGGTACCGAGTACCCGGTCAACCCGGTTCTTGATGCGCTATCCGAAAGGTGCTCAGATGCGCTCTCTTCATAAAAGCACTGAGACGTGGCAACCTCAAAACGAGGAAACACACCAAACTAACAAAACACTTTGACTTTGAAGACAGACACCCGGATCAAATGAAAGAGTTCAAGCAGGTAAGTTTCTCAGTGTTTCCCATACATTGATTTATTTGTGGCGCCCGCCACAATAGCAAAACTCACCGCCACAAATAGATTTTCCAAAAGGCTTTGACTTTGTTGAATAAACATGAGAACTGCACGTATCAAAGTCGAAACCCGGTGCGGGTGTTTTTATATCACTCTATTTCTGAAGGAAACCGACTGTCTTCAGAAAATTATGGATGTCATTTTCATTTCATCTTGCCTGTAATGCCCGAGCAGTTTGTGAGCAACACTTATTTGATTACAGCCGTTACCGGGGAAACCTCTTTCTTTCCCGCTCTACAAGCGCCTCCTGCTGGCAGAGAATGAATGGCTGCTCAATGCAGCGTGCCGAACGACAGTCGCATCACAGATCAGATTTCATTTATCCAGTGAGGAGAGTGAGTCGAGCTGACTGACAAGAAGAGTGGGGTGATACAGACAAGACGATTGCGGATGATTTCGTTTCGATGGAAACGAAATCATCCGAAATCAGGCAAAATAGTGCCTGTTTGGCAGTATTTTGGATTTTGAAAAGCCTGTTGACTTTTGCCGTTTATTTAAGGTGATTTTGGAAGTTTTTTTAAACATTCATTTCATATTTAATTGGTTCCACAGTGTTTGCTGATTTTTACTTTATTTAAACTTTGTGTAATTTATTTATTTTATTTGACATCAAGGTGTATGCCGTGCCTCCAAGCTTTCTTAT
>NW_015539822.1:110786-129827 GCF_001515605.1 Sinocyclocheilus anshuiensis | reverse complement strand
AATGTACAAAATGTACAAATGGTTAACATTGTTTGTGTCATATCAGTCAGAAAAGCAGTTCTGGGCTTTTTTTTTTCTAAAAAAGTAAGCTAACTTAGTTGTTATTCTTGGCTGAATAACTTTAGAAGGTTTAAAATGCCCTTTAAAATTAAATATATACACAGTTTGGATTAAATGCTATTTAAAAGCGAAGGAAAACAAGGAAAAGAGGGAAAATTCAAACAAACTAAAAACGAACAATTGCTTTATGCCGAATTACCGCTATTTGAAAGTGTAAGTAAAATGCGCACGCCGCTTTTGCAAATTTCACTGGTATTGGTACCGAATACTGAAATTTTGGTACCATGACAACACTAGGCTGTTGGGTTGTTTATCTTGTTTGTTTGGATGAGTGGGTGTTGGTTTGTCTGTTTGGATGGATGGGCAGATGGGTACAAAGATGGAAGAATGGGAAGATGGACAGATGGATGAGTGCGTACTGGAAGGATGGAAGGATGGACGGGTGGGCGGATGGATACATGGATTGATGAATGGGTACATGGATAGTTTAGTGCAAGGGCGGATGAATAAGTGGATGGGCGATAGGCTTGCCGCATAGATGGTGCTGACGGTGATACTGTTGTTAAGCTGCAACACAGGGGTTACATCACATGCCCAACTCACTGACCCCCACCGTCATTTAGATTTTTTATAGTAATAAAAATCCTATTTGAAAGTGTAAGTAAAATGCGCACGCCGCTTTTGCAAACTATTTAAAAGCGAAGGAAAGCGAGGAAAAGAGGAAACGCCCCTGCCCCCATGGTGATACTAGTATTATCAGTGTTGTCACATGTCGATTAACCGGTGGGAAAATTTCCTCACCGTCACAACCCTAATGGACGAACAGACAGATGAATAGTTTCTCAGAGGGAAATTTAGGTTGTCTCATAGTAATGACACATGAATTACACCAAAACCAAACAATTAAAACACACACTGTTAAAACGGCATATCACAAAATTAAAATATCCGTTTTGGCGCTGTTTAATGTGGAGTGACAGATCGCTGTAGCACCTCAGTTCAACAGACGAGGCAGCATGAGGCGCACGTGAACTGATCATCGCCTCCACATTAATACCACGCAAGTATGTCAATATAATGTCTTGTAAACAATGTCATGTAACGTCACATTTACCTCAGAAATCGGTGACCATAAACTCATTAGTCAGATAGAAAAATAAACTGTAGAGAAGGGCTTTTTGCTAAATATATGCACTATATAACATATTCATTATACATTTTTTTTAAAGATTTACTGTTCTTCAATGTTTATGTTTGAATAAATCCATCTAGTTTTTATGACAGCCACCATTATGTTTATATTTCAAAAAACGAATTGAAGTAGAAATATTATTTAATTGTAACTTATTTTAAAAACTTCATTAAGTGTAATTTTAACAAATCAGTCCAATTTAACCTTCAATGCTATAGTAATGTGTACCAACTGACTCTCATGTAGCCTATATTTTACAGCATTAGTTGAGAGATTTTTTTTTCCTTGAGAAAATTTGGCATGTACTGTACCATATCCAAAATAATCGATATTGAATCGAATCGAAAGCTTGTGAATGAGAATTGAATCGAATCATGAAATTTGTCAAAACCCAGCCCTAATAATTATAAATTTATAATTTCCTTCATCAAAACACATTGTTTTAATAATTTCTGGCTTTGTTTTGCATTACATCCTTAAACCACGAAGCAAGTGAAATGACCACTAGTAGAGGACACATGGCTCATCTTTTGAGCTAGTCTATATTAAGGCCAAGCTTAAGAGATTCACTTTTTCTCAAGAGTGGTAGGGAACAAATCTTGTACCTCATGCACATGGAAACAACACACACATTTGAGGTCATGAATTGTGGCAAGATGTGCTGCCTGTGAGATGGGATTTGAGGTTTAGATGTTCACCAGTCTGTCCCATTTCATCTGGGCGAGCGAGCTGGTTTTTGTTCCATTTTCACATTTATATTTAGAGCAAAAGAACAGCCTGGGCCATCATCAAGACAGTGTGCGTGTCTCTGAGAGCACTAAAAATACTTCCAATAGATTGCTACCTATGTCCTAATGTGGGTTACCCACACAAAATACCATGATATTCTGAGCTAACAGACAAAACCACCCAAATAATGACCACCTGATTGACTTCAGTAGCTCATACTTGTGAAGTCAATCTCCCCTTCATTTCCCAAGGGATGTTATTTTTACTCAGTGGTCAATGAAGACAGACAGAGAGTCAAGAGAATATACCCACTCGCAGGACAAGCACTGTTAATGCCATTTACATCTAAATAACCAATTAGCTAATGCACAAACAGAAACCTTTTCAAGTGTCAAAGGGATGAATGCATTATGACCTTGTCATGAGTTTTGTTACAAACAGTTATTTGATTAAAAATAATAAAAATAAATAGATTAGCATTCTCAAACACAGTAAGTGTAATAATTAGTAAGATTACATGTTTGCCATGGTTTAATCAGCACCATGTGACTAAATAACTTTAAACTCCAAAAGCAGTTTACATAAATTCCTGCAAGCTTTCATGGAGCACCAAAAGTCAAACTAAACATTTTCTCACACAACTGAGGGAACTCCTTAGCTCTTGGTCAAACTCCTGATAAAATGCTGCCTAATGTCACGGTTACATAAACCCTATTCATACACATTTAATTTGGCTTATTACGTGTAGCACAAATTATTGTTTCATTAAACGAGAAAACTCATTTTAAATTTTTAATTGTACCTTATTCAATAACTATGGGTGCGACTGTGGAAAGTACTAGCACACTGACGCAAACTTAAACCTGAGTATTTAACTTAATTAGCATTGAGCTAGTTTTAAATATTACAACGATTTAAATATCTTTTTGTCGTCGTCTTAGTAGAGAAAAGTGTTAATATTCCATATATCATGTCATTTCTCATGTCATTTACAATAATGAAAAACTTAATGTTACCAAATTTACTTCTTAAAAACTGAAGAAGATCTCTGAGCAGTTTGGATACATTTGACCAAACGCTAACATCTCTTATTTAAAAACAAATCTGTAATTTAAAAAAAAAATCTAAATAAATAAGAAATTAGCGTGTTGTGCAGTTGTTGAAACTCGACAACATAGGGAGAAATTTACAGAGAATGGCTCATTCAAATGAGCAGTAAGTCCAAAACAAACTAATTTAATAGAAAACAACAAATTATTTTTAACTGAATTGTATTGTTAATGCAGGGTATTTATTTTAATAGTAGCTCTGTTATTTGTTTGATATGGCTGTGCTAGTTAGCTTATAGCATGTTAGCCACAGATCCACATCCTCGATCTGGATTATTTCAGGAAAACCTTCACATCATAGATCAAATAATTCAATAAATTACACAAACACAAATCTAATCAATTACATATATGTTATATTTACAAACTAACATCTATAATAGATGAAATGACTTTTGTTGTTGTAGAACAAAAGGCTTGATTGAAGCCAGTAAACACACGGAATCAATCCAGTGCTAGAAAAACAGTGGATGCATGGCAACGGATCAACATTAAAAGACAAAAAAAAACACACGACTCCATATCATTGTAGAAACATAATGGTTTAACGTTAATTTACCTGGAGGGGCGGATAAGCCCGTGTCGGGTGGACCGGCGGACGCCATTTTGATTCGGGTTTACTGTCTGGACCCGATCCCTGACCGGAACCAGACAGACAGACTAGTGTCCGGTTCCGCTCGGTCCGACTCTCTGGCACCCTTTACTATAACTTATATATTACAAAACGCGTTTCTAACAACTATCTACACAATCTGTATAGATATTTTATACGAACATCTAATTTATCCAAATGGCAAATTATATAATATCCGCGCTTTATATATAGATACTGACGACAGTCTTGCCTAGTGAAAGTCCCATTAGTTTGTGAAACAAACGCGCCAAGCCTTTATGTACAGTGCTAAAAATAACAAAACTGTTCACAGAACAGATAACATCTTGGACAGGTTGAGCATGCATGACATTTGAAGTCCTTGCACACTGGGAACAAAATAATTGTTTAAATTTGAAATAATAAATCTAAAAAATACATGTTATAATGCATGTTATTTAAAAGTAAAAGAGACAACTCCCTGCTGAAAAAAAATACCCTATGATTGTTGGCTGGTCTTAGCTGGTTTAAGCTAGTCAAGCTGGTCTCAAAAAGCTGTTTAAGTCAGGCTGTTTATGCCTGAAATGTAAGAAAACCACCCCTTCTTTATTACAGTCTATTATAGTATTATAGTTATTATATCGTTGTCTGAATGTGTGTGTTCACACATACACATATATATATATATATATGTGTATGTGTGAACACACACATTCAGACAACGATATAATAACTATAATACTATAATAGACTGTAATAAAGAAGGGGTGGTTTTCTTACATTTCAGGCATAAACAGCCTGAGTATGTGTATATATATATATATATATATATATATATATATATAGTATTTTAAATGTAAATGATATTGTGTGAGAACAACATACAATCACAGAAGACTTTTATTTATATATTATATACATATATAATTATATAAATATAACATATGTTATATTTTTGGGAACAGAGGGGACACAGTGTAAACAAAACATTTTGAACTGTCCAAGCAGTTCTTTTTTTCTTTTTTTTAATGCTGAAAAATGTCTCTTGATAATCTGTAAGACATTTTGCAACAAAACTGCATAAAAGACATAAAATGCATTTTAAAAGACAAACAAAAAGTGGTACAGGTTTGCTTCAACTCAAGTGTACATATATTGAAATGTGTGCGCTCTGTAAAAAAGGATCCACATTCAGAGATCAGATCAGGGATTCTGTCTGACTCAGACCAACAGAAGCTGAGGGCAGTTCTTCCTCCTGCTGTCTTTATCTGCCTTGCCGATATAGCGCAGGAGCAGCTTTGTGGCACATTTAACACGGTTTTTGATTTTGGGTGCACAACAATGAGGCTTCACCAGCTCCTTCACTTTACACATATCATTCAGGTGCCTGTCCAGCTAGAGGAAAATAATACAGACAATTTTAATGTAAAGACAGTGAGCCAGTGATAAGAAAATGTGCATTTTTGCTGTGTTTAATCTTTTAGCCATTCGCTCTCTTAAAAAGAGACTGTTTACAATTACATTTCGATTTATTAAGCATATTTAATCATGCATCAATCCAGCTTGGCCACACTCACTTCACTTCAGTCTTGGCCTTACCTCAGCCTCTATACATGCAGGTCTCTCCTGTAATACTAGAGGGCAGCACCGTTCAACCATTTGATCCACAGAAAAGGGGAACCCCTTCCTGTGGGCGATAAATTAGATTTCAGTTACTAGTTCTTGAAATATTTTATAAATATTTCCATTTTCCAGTACCTACAGTTTGGTGCATGTTGGTAAAACCAAAAATTAAGTTAATAAAACTTTGCAAAATAAAAAATCAGACTTTTAGTTAAATATATATTTGGATTTTCATTGTCCTTGACAATGTTTTGCCATACACAAGGTTAACCACGCCGAGATTCGTTTTTAAACTATCCTTGTTTTGACTAGCGTTCATGGTCAGTGTTGTCTGAAGGGAAATAGATAAACCTAAACAGAGACAATAAAAGCACAAAAACAGCAGCATGGAAACATTTTAAGAGAACAATGGCATGTGTTACTCAACAGAACCTAAAATCAGAATATTCTCACAGTATGAAACACATTTTGAGACACATGAGTTTCTCCAATGGCTCATGCACATACATATTACATTAAAACAGAACACATTTAAAGTAGTTTTACTGTATTTTTGATCAAATAAATGCTTTGGCAAAAAAAACAAAACATTCTTGTGAGTTTATTTGTTAAACATGCAATTTTGAATGAAGAGGGTCTCACATGCTCTGGATAGCCGTATGTGTATGGCATAATGTGTCGAGGGTTGGAGGAGCAGCAGAAGGGCTGAGCTCTCCATCAGTGGATCTATATTCTGGATCTGGAGCAGAAGCTGCAAAACAGGAGTACTGCTCTTCTCCCTTCTTCTTTCCACAACACTCAAACTGCTGTCCTTTGGCTTTCTTCTCATCTTTACAAAACTTATCAACCATCTTCTTCCACTGAAACAGATCAAAAGAGATACTCATGAATATTACTATACTTATGAGCGGGGAAAAAATTCAACAGTTTAATAAGAAAAGGTGATGCCAGTTTTTTCTTTTCAGCTTAAAGGAATGGTTATATTTAGTACTTAGTTCTGATGTGTTTGTTTGTTGATTACGCAAACATATTTTATTTACCAGCTATTGAAAGAGTTCATCTGGAAGTGTTTTCACAAGTTCAGAAATTGTGAATTGAACTGTGAATCATTTGTGATTTGTTTCTCTTCACCTTCTTTTCAGCACAGCGTTGTTCACTCTTTTTCTCCTTACAGCACTGGCTGTATTCTCTCTCGAGGACATTGATGGCCTTCGATTGACGGACCAGCCAGCCGTAGCCAGTGCGAGGAAGACACTTGGGCATGTATCGTGGTCGGATCTTGTGATGAGCGCAGATATGTGCTACGTTGGAGGAATCGGGACGGCCAGGTGGAAAGCTGATGTATGGAACTTCCGACTGCTTCGTGAGTGCTTTTGGAGAAGCCACCAATGAGCTGGATGATTAAAGAGAGAGAGCAATGTTTAAGTATTTATACATTGTCTATTCATTTTTCTTTTCCTCTGTCTCATTTGCAACCCTAAATGTGCTTATTTTCATGGTGGGACGAATGAGTATATGTTACATCACCACCTACAACTAGAATATGAACCAGTGTTGACACATTTCTTCTTTTTATGGGTTGAGAAGATGACACATACTTTTTTCTCTCCAGCTACATTTTTGTCTACATTGAAAAATGTATCTTTGTACAAACATTATGGTTTTGCTCATTTATTTAGGCAATAAGGTGTCAAAAAATCAGCTGGTACAATGGCCCAGTTATGACTGGTACTGTTTTTGACAGACCTATTGAAATCAATGAAAAAATAAAAATAAAAAAAAATTACTTGTGAAAATAAGCCAAGGTGTTTTGTTCTTCTTGGGTATCTTTGCAAATTATTTGCACAATATATAAACGAATCTTGTCTGGACCTGAAGTAACATCATGCAGCAGCATATTAGGGACGGTTGTAAATGTAGAAGGTTTATAAGACTCTTAAACATGAACTTCTTGGATTTTATTGTTTGCCAAATTAGAATTTTGAAATTTGAATATAAAATCTTGTATATTCAAATCTGTTAATAAATGTGAAAGTGAACTTTGAAGGGGGTAAGAGTTTTTTTTCTGTTTAGGTCACCGATTATGTGTCTTTAAACTGTATACTTAAAAACCATATATCATGTGGCCTAACCATTGGAGAACATTTTCCAACATATGCATCTCATACATTGGCAGATTCTTATCGCATGAAGAGTTAATGTAAAATATTTTGTCATGTAATCTAAAAATGTACTTTATAGGTTAACATCTAAACATCTAACTTTTTATTGTAGTCAAAAATGTTTAATACAACTGAATCTAACTACAATTAAAGTTCTTGATTGTTTTGATGTTACAAAAAACATAAGCTGGGAGATGAAATTATTGCTCATGTGCCTTTCTATTTACATTAGTAGCCGCATTTGGGTCTTCAGTTCAGTCTACTTCTTTTCATCATTAAATCAAAAATTGACAGTGTGCCACATTTTATTTTGTGTCATAGATATCATTACAGAATGAGAGCAGAAGAGAAAGAACACTACTTAAACAGTTTTAAAAAACATTTATTCTCAATGTTGTACAGAATTTATTTTAAGCAGTCTTTTCATTATTTGATGTGAACATTTATCACGTGGCATAACCAATGTGGAGTCCAGCAGGATTTGAAGAATACTTAGTCAGGACCACTGGTTCAAAATTGAGAGTATTTACTAGAGATCAATTACACAGGGTAGTAAATGAAGAGAAGAACCCCTCCCTTTTCTTCAGTCATCTTTTATACTCTTTAATAAGAGTGTGTGCCTACATATTCTGTGTTATGTGCGTGACCATTAGCATACCATACCGTACTTTCCCAGCCAATATCTACGAAAAAGCTTGAACATTACCAAATACTGTATGTGCATTTTACAATACAGAGTAAAATGGTACACCACATCAGCATTACAGTTATTTCCATGACTGTATTAAATTTTAAAATAAAAGTTTTTGGAAAAAAACAAAACAATATATGGCATATAACATCATTTTTAAAACATTTTCATTTTTGAGGCTTTTAGATCTGTAAACTACATGAAGAGGGAGCCATTATGAAACAAGAGTAAAATGGTACACCACATCAGCATTACAGTTATTTCCATGACTGTATTAAATTTTAAAATAAAAGTTTTTGGAAAAAAACAAAACAATATATGGCATATAACATAATTTTTAAAACATTTTCATTTTTGAGGCTTTTAGATCTGTAAACTACATGAAGAGGGAGCCATTATAAAACAAATGTGAGATCAAGGCTTACAGAAATATATACCATAAAACAAAAGCTAGAAATGTTTTCTTAACATCTTTCTGTAATACTGATATGTTGTTAAAACCTCAAGCACAGTAAAGAAATATAGAATATAGTAATTAGTAAAAATAACAGTTCACTGACATTGAATCAAACATTGATTTTCAAAAATATATTTTGTAAAAAAAAAAAATAAAAAATGCCCATTTAAAAACTCAAACTAAAAACGCACTGCATTTACTCCAGTAGAAACCTACCCTTTGCAAGCGCTGGAGTTATATTTGAAGCCTCGAATCTTCTGTGGAGTGTTGCCATTTGAGACCTCGGAGGAGACGTGATATGAAGAATCTGAAGCCTCTTTATCAAAACAGCTCCATCTGGCCTTCCCGCTCTTCTTGCAGCAGAAGTAGTGACTGGTCTTAATAGAGAATTCCTGAGTACAGTAGGCAGACAGACTCTTCTTCCACTGAATGATTGGAAAGACAAATCAGAAATCAGAAATAAATATACAAAAGGAAAAACAATGAGGTACATCTACAATGAAAAAGAGAGACCGCAACAGTCATGAGAGAATTATACACGCACAAACAGTCAAAGCTGTTTACTTTGACAACGGTCCATTTCAGACTGCCAATGTTTTGGATGCTTTGGCACCAAAGACTATATATTGAAATGAAAACAAAGAGATTTTGTCTAAAGACCTTGATTGTACACGAGAGTGCAGATCTTTCCCTGGTGCACAACAATGTCCATATAAAGACAAAGTAAACAATAGAACTGAGCAACATCAAAAAATTTAAAAAAGTCAATGTAAATGCAGTAAATTACAAAGGCAAAGCAGGGGAAAATAAGTATTTAACGGTCTTTAAAATATGATTTAGTAAGAAATGTACTTTCTGGTGAAATGCTAGTCCTCCTAGATCTGTGGTCTCTGCTTCAGTAATGTAAGGAATCTGAAAGCAGTTAAGAACTGGATTATTTAAACCAGATGTGAGTGTAAACAAACACTGTGACTCTGTAGCGCTAAAACTGTTTGAGAAAGGCTACGCAGCCTCAAATAATGGTAGAGGTTTGGTGCTGGATTGACAAATGACAGGCGTGTTTAGGAAACCTGTTTGGAAACAGGCAATAGAGTGCTTCAGGGATGATATGTTAGCACTAGAAACAAGTTAGCATTTTAGAACTTCTGGTTCCATCATCCTGAAGTCAATGGGTTGAAAAACACAAGTTTTAGGTTATGGCAAGCTGAACAAATTTTCATGCTTTATTCTACAGCATAAAATGCATCAGTAATACCCCCTTTTGATTTTTTTTTTTTTTACAGCGTTTACTTGTATTAAAATAGGTGGTTGCTAACAAATGGCCAAATGGGACTACAGAGGCTGTTGTGGACATTAAAAATCATTATACAAAATGTTAAACCCATCTACTCACTAGTCTGCTTTTATAACCTCATTATGTTTATAATCACACTCTTGCAAACTATTCTAACTCTATATTTTTTAAATAAAGACTGAAAGAGAGAAGCCTAAAGTCATGCGACGGTGTTGTAGTTTGTTTATAGCCTACATTTAGCTTTCTACATCTGGTGAAAATTCATAAAAGGTGTGTTCATTTGTGAAGATCATCATGATGAACAAAACATGTAAGAATTACATACGTTTGTTAGTGACCGAACTTATTTTCCGCAATAATCCAAAAGCCAATGAAAAAAATCCAATTGGGTTTTTGTTGAGAGAACAAGGGTGATGTTAATTTCCAGGTTGGCCTACAAAAATATGTCATCACTCCAATTCATTTGTTGCTGCTTTCATTTAGTCTGGTGGCATGGAATTCATACACTAAAACTTTAAAGTAGTAGTTCTCAATTTATAATCACAACAGAAGTACATATGAGCTTGGACAGAAGGTCCTGTAAATATAGTCTTGTGAAAGCTACACGTATTATTAGAAGGTGTAATAATGTCAAGACTCTCACCGCTTGTTCAGCACAACAGATTTGCTCTTCTGGTGTTCCATCAATGCCACAGCAGACACCATACCAGGACTGGAGTTGATTGATAGCATCAGCCTGACGATGCTCATGGCCAAAGCCATCCTGAGGAAACATGTCCTTAGGGTACCGGAGCGGAGCTTTACTGAACTGACAGATATCTTGCAGGTTGCCTGTATTTGGAAAGGCTGGGGGGAAATCAACCTCTGGACCCATCCTGGGTCCCCTGGAGCGAGGGCCAAACACTGGGCGACCTGATGAGGCAGATGAGAGATTTTTAAAATGTAAACACCAATTATACCAGAAATTTTGACCGGTTAAAAATCTGTAAAATGCTGCAATTAATTCAACCAGTGCTATATTAATTGAGTCCAGGGCTTCTTAAACACTATAGAAGAGCTTTTTATATAAACGTATAAAATGTTCATCTAAAGACAACTCCAAGTTCTTGCTCAGAAGTCGAGACACACTGGCAAACTGAATCTCAGCTCCCAAACCAAAACACATTATAGCATGCAACTGTACCTATTGGGACATTCTCAGGGTGAAAGTTTGTGACTTCTCTCTGGGTCATGTCTGAAGAGCCTGCAGCTAAATACACACAAAGAAACCAAGGAAAGGATGTAAAACACCATCCAACAAATTCCTTGACTTTTCATTGAGAAACAGCAAGCGATCACTCACCCAACACTTTGGAAAGGTCAGGGATGACTGGTCTCTGCATCATCAAAAAGTCCAGCTCTGAAATAAGACAAAGAAAGTGTAAACTCTTGCTTTACAGATGAAAATAAGTTTTGCCTCTTAAGTCAACATTAATTTTAACGAATCAAAACACATATCCATTACAAATATAAACCAACTGATCAATCAACAGTCACTGATCATGGCCTTACCCTCAGGGGTAAGTGGCAACTCTTGCTGAAGGCCATCTGCGAACGAAAAAAAACAACAATCAGGTCAGGCTCCTGACAAGCACGGCTTTGCATTAGTCATCAGTGATAACATTACATGCGAAACTAGTTGGCAAAAAAGGGCCACGGTCTACTACTGACTGTAGTATAGTGATGTAAGAAGCACAGCTAACACTTCTAGAAGTCATCATCCACTCATTTGACCAAATTAAACTTTTTGTATCTGTGTGGGGAATTTTTACGCAAAATTTCAGATCACATGCCCGCGACAACACGCAGAACAACATCAATGAGCCACACCAGCTTTCAATCTGCGTGTTGCGTTGGTTACATGCAAAGTTATGCTTTTTTTTGAACAACAATGTAATTGTCCATTTTTGATCTGAATGGTATGTTGCTGTATAATAACTGCCTTTAATTAATTACGTATAGTAACTGCCCACTTACTATATTTTTTTTAACCGTGAAACTCACAATCATGCTGAACTAAATATTTGTGGATCCCTACTGAAATAAAACTAACAATAGAAACCATCACAGAAATTCTACTAGTTTCCACTACAAATACCATTACAAACCATCAACCATTAAATTTTTTTTCCTGTGGTGTGTTTTGAGACATATTCCATTAGGATTTAGTGGTTTTAACAAGCCTCAAATAAAAGGCAACAAATTACCAGTAGAGACCCACAGGGACATTACAGTTTCCATTAAAACCAATACAATTCCTGTGATGGTTTCTATAGTTCTTTCACCAGGGATTAATTATTATTAATTATTATTATTATTATTATTATTATTATTATGGTATAAAGTTGAAAATATAATTCAAGCAGACCTTCATCAGTCAGCGTGTCAGTAATTTCCCTTTGGACAGGAGAGTCTGGAAAAGTAGGACACATTGGCATTAGTCATTAGAGGGAAGAAAAAAAAACTTGGATAACATCCAGAACATCTGCAAGCATGTTTTACGTAACTCTGGTATCCATGGGAAAAAAAATCTATTCACAAACAAACACTGCCTTTCGAAACATGACATAAATAAACAACAAATAATTTCTACACTGTCGTAAAAGCAAAAGTAGCCTACTCTATGTCTGAGCTATGTTCTGTGCAAACGACACGAAAACATTAGCGTGACGCAGGCCTAAAAAGTTGCATTTACCTTCCGATGCATCGCACAGAAGAGCGAGTAAAAGCGTCAAATAAAGTCCCACGCCGCGTGAGGAGCTCATGGCCGGTGATGTGTCCTCAGACAAACACTTCTCAGTTGAAGTTAATGTGTATCAGACGCGGAGCCGCTGACCGTGTGTTCACCGTTCCGCTCTTCAGCTTTTAAAGGCAACCCCTCCAGGACGCTTCAAGTTCAGAAGGAGATCATGTGGTGGTGGAGGAGGAGGAGGACCATCTTCAGCTTCCGCAAACTTGCTGACACACTTTAACTCCTTCACAGAAGTTCGCTTCTTTTTCTTTTTTTTTTTTTTGCCTACCAGTAGCCTACGTGCCCCGTTCTATCCTGTACCAGCCTAACCCCCGAAAATATTGTCATGGGTGAGGACGGAAAGGAGGGCAGTGTTTACTGTCAAAAAATACTTCCTTTCCCAATTTTGATCTACACGAGTTGCTTATCTAGACAGATTTGTCAATCGCGAATGACGCTTGTGATTTTTGTGACCTGCTTGGTCGTGAATTGAACTAGCATATTCCTATAGGAAAGTTTTCCAAAACGCTTATCAATGGATAACTAACAATATCTGATTTTTCCGCTATATTTTTGTTCATGCATGTGCAATTGCCTTTAATTAGCCTACATTTAATTATTTCTTATTTCATTAATTAAATTTAGTTACTGCGTTAGTTGTCACTTTCATTCCAGTAAATATCAGGGAAAGGAATTCATAGGCAAGAGTCTATTCTAAAAAAAACAACAACAAAACTCTATTAATTCCACCAGAAAAAAAGTAGTTTATTAAACACACATTTATGTCCCGTGTCAACATGCCCCATTAGTGAGACATTTTGTTTCCACTAAACTATTAGTATTTTCAACAAAATTTTGCAGTGGAACAATTCTGAAACACGAGAACAATTTAATAAAACAGTAGACATTAGTAAGTGAAACAAGTTTCAATTTCGATCATCTACAATGTAGGCTATGTGGCACCCTAAGCTGACAATTATGCAAAATGTCAAACTTTATGAAAAAATTATGAAACTGTTTCATATCTTTTCATTAAAATCTACCTTCGTTATATAGGCTACTTAATTTGATTTTAATTTTTTTATGTAACAGCTGTAACACAACTATTATTTAAAATACTAGAACTGGAAAGTTGAAATTTAGGGTAAATTTTTTTTTTTTTTTGAAAAGGTGTTGAAGCTGACATTCAAAACTAGAGAAAACATCTTTGTAACTGGACCTTTGAGTCATAACCTAGTTACTGGATGCCCTTGTGAATGTGACAAATAACAACTAGCCCTGCTCTTCCTATTGGTCACCAGTCACCCCACACTAGTTATTGTATCAGCGTCAGTCGGTGAAAAAAACCACCTGTTGACTACTAGTTTAGAGACGCAACCCGTTTCGCATAACACACCAGCAGGGTTGGGTTGTCACGTCTTGAATGCATTCAGGGTGGTGTGATGATGTGATGGTTCCTGGAATCCCTGTCTAACAAGTCTAAACATTGTGTAATAATTCGCTTTAAACCAATGTCAAGTAGAAATTCAAAATTACCATTTGTTCTGCCAAAGATTCTGCCTAACACTGCACTTCTAAGCCTTACAGTGGACTCAATGTGGATATGTATGTATAGATATGTCTAACCTGTTTGACACCATCTGATATTCATGTTCACATTATTCAAATGTTCATGTTTAATGGCAACATCCAATATACTAGCATGTATGGACATTGCTGTATGTGTGTTGATTGCACTTGGAGTTGTGCACATTCAGTGTAAAACAATGACAGAGCAATGATGCTTTTTGCAAATATTACCATTTGTTATCTATTATTTTGGTTTCAATCTTGATATTCTATTTCAAAATACTCTTTGAAGAGATTTGCCAACATTATAAACTGAATGATTAGAGCTAAAAATCCTTTATCAAGACAAGGTCATCCAAACCTTTAAAAAACAAAATCTAACCCTAAACCCACTGTGTCATATTTGATATGCAAATTTCCAAAGCCTCTAAATGATTAAAACTTTTAAACCTTGTGCACAATTTACTACATGCCTTCTGTTGTCTCAGCTGATACTTTTCTAGCAAGTAAAAGACATCTTAAGGTCATAGGACATATGCTTTTTACTGTGAAATCTTTAATGATCTTTTAAAGTAAATGTAAAACTTTTGATAAAAATAATCAAATGAACACCTCCTGGACTGAAGCAAGGTTTACTTGATTATTTATGTTTTTATTATTATCTTTAGAAAAATCATGTCAAAGTGTGTATGCTGGCATACACAGGCTTTTGTGGAACATTTATTTGTACATCACTCAGTCATTATTGTATTGCATGGCATTATATGTTTTGCCCCACAATAAAGACTACAGAGCTTTGATCATAGAACGAAGCATTTAAATGTTATCCTACTTTTGTCTTATAAGACATGTTTTTGAGAGCTATAGATTGACAACTGACAACTCATTTTAAGTAGTAGTTTAGTATGAAGAGCTCATTGATTTACAATATAATCTATCAGAATATCACCTTTTTGGTCCTATAAACATCAGCAACTGCATTGAGGTGTTTTTTTTCCTCCTCGAGTGTGAGCTTCATATTCTCATCAAGCTATGAGCCATAAAAGCCTGGTGTATATCAAATATTATTCTCAACAAAAACCATGTATGCAACTGTGTATTTTTTTCTTGTAGATTTTTTTCCCTAAAGAATTAATGTACTGTTCCATTAAAAAAAGAGATATATCCGTTTTGACAGGGTTAAAGATGGTAAAATTAATACTATAATTGAGTCAGTCAATGGTCATTGAATTGTTTGTATCATATCCATATTCTTGATTTTTTTTTCCTTCACTGAATACTCTGTAACTCTCACTGCAGTAATTATTTGTTAGTTATAAATTTTTCTTGAGTAATTCGTTTTAAATATGTATGTTAGGCTACTAAAAGTATACTAAAAATAAATGTACATATTTATGTACTTAAGAAAAATACCCTGCAACTGTACCTTTGGTATACTAAACTGGTATACTTCAAGTCTGCTAAATTGGAACAACTAATTTTGTGCTTGTCCTGAGGTCCAACTAAAGATATACTGCAGTATATTTGATTGTGCTAAAGTGGAACTACTTCAGGTACACTTTAAATATCTTGCATTTAAAGGCTGATGTTATTCAAAGATCATACAATCCTCATCAATAGTGACATTAAAACATATTTTAGGCTTAATATTAAGAAATGTGCATTGTGCACAAGTAGTACTCCAAATAAAGTTTAATTATAATTTTTATATCAGCAAGTTTCGAGCAATATGTAAGTACATATGTGTTAATAGATTTGAGCTATACTTAGTATTAAATAAATGTATTTTAAATATATTACTTTTTTTTACTATGGATGGTATTGAAAAAAAAAACTCTGAATTTGGTTTCTGGGTGATGGCTCACTGATTTTGGCTCCAGGTACAGCTGGCGGGGATATCTCAGATGTGGAAATGAGCAATAGAAACACTAAAATTTCAGAAACTACAGAGCTGGCCCAGATTCAGTCTTTCATTAACTAACGCAACATTGCTGGTGCTAACGGCCTTGGATTGCCCGACAGTGCTGGTATTTCTTATGTTGGTGAATCAGACACTGCTTTGTTTCCCTTGGACACACAGTATCAACATAAACAACGTCATGTGGCACAGGCTATATGCTGCACTGAGAGCCTGGGAACTAAATCCACTGTTTTCATCCACTCTGACATATCTTAGCAAAGTATGAATCGAAACTCTGTGTCAGCAAAATGAGTCAGTGAAAAGAGAAGTAAAAAAAAAAACTCAAACTATATAGGGAAATGCACATTATTATTATTGAGCTAAAGAGTTAAAATTCATTTACAATTTAAAATCACAAATAAATTGTAAAAGCCTAAAGAAAATAGTTGAGGATTAGATTTACAAAAAATGATCATAATTACACAACTGATTCCATTCAAAGTGCAATTCACCAGTGACTCAGGACTGAATACAATGGTTCTACAGCAAATTCATAATTTATTCTGACCTTAATCTGTCTGCAATGAAGTGATGAATTCAAGGATACACAAAAGGTTCTAGTCAAAACCAGGTGATGTTAACAGTTGATGAGGATCACTTGTGCCCAGACAAGCATCAGGATTGTGGAAGAAATTAAGTACTGTACCAAAAGTCATATAATGCTAGTTATTATTTAGCTTTTAGACAATTATTTAAATATGTACTGAATGCTAGAGGAGCATGACTCCCCAGCAGTTTCTCTATTTTTTTTAAATCAAGTTTTCTTCCTCATTCTAACATTTTAGGAAGCTTTCCCCTTAATACAAGGAAAACCGAAGGAAATGACATCTGATGCCGTCATTTCAAGAATGCCTGATTGTTTTTTTCTCCCTGAACACAAACTATGTGGGCTACTTATTGACAAAGAGGAATGATGCTTTGATATTTAGCCTACAAATATCAACATTTGCTATCTGTCATTTGCATTAATCTCAGTTATATTACGGGGCTGTTGAATGCTTGAATCTGATTCGTTGACGAACGTTTTAGGATGTGCAGTTATTTTGAGAGAAATGCACAGATAAAAAAGTTCCAGGCAGGTCTTGACCGCATTACAGTTCAATATCACTTTGCCAAACCATTTCTGTTATTTCTTTCAAAAGTCCTACAACAAAAGATCCAACATCCACAATGACACTGACCAAGCAAATATATTTAACAACAGGATAAAAATGACAAAGTATTTGCATGTTTTGTCCCCAAAATTAGGCCTACATACTCATACTCTCAATCTCTCTGCGGATTGTCGCTGTTCTTGAAGCAGTTAAACTTGCGGTTTCACTAGAGATGCTGCTGAGAGACACACAGATTCAAGTAATTCACACATGCTTAACCAATCTCTCTCTCTCTCTCTCTCTCTCTCTCTCTCTCTCATATCATTGTCTCAAGCCTCCGTTACTAGCTCTAAAACGAGGTGTTGGAATTATCAAAGTCCCTTTAAGGCAAGTCATGTCACTCGGCGGCCATCTTTGAAACACCTCTCAGGCATGCAAGTGGAGCGCCTATCTCTTTGAATGGGGAAACATCAGATTCTCCAAAACTGTTCACTAAGCTTACGATTAAATTTCATATTTGAAATCACCAATGAAATCTGACAACAACTGTATCATAAATGTTGTTTATTTTGCTTTAAAAAAAAGCTTATTTCTCAGGCTAGATCAGCCAGTGAGCATGCACAGTCCTAAGCGCACGTCTCAGTGCGTTGACTGTTTCTATAGCAACCGGGACTTCTAAAGGCAGCTGCAGTGGCGTGCTGACTTTACCGATTAGTGATTGGCTCTTTTGCTAGAACGCGGGGCTTCCTTCGATAGAGCGGCCATATTGACCGTTGCATTTTTCCCCATTCAAAACTATACGAGTGACATGTCTTGGGTATTCTATAGTCTTTGGAATTATCAACTTGAGATAAGATGCTACAATCAATGGTGTACTATCTACAGAACCTGCCAAATGTCTTTAAATACAACATCTGAATTAGGTGTGGTAACCAAAGTATAAGCGGAATAATTAACTTCGGGTGGTTGAATTATTGGAAAATTATGCACACCGAGGTGTAACCATCACTGCCTCGGCCCATCGTTAATTAGTTCTTACTTCTTCAATTAATCCAGAACGTGGCAGCAAGATACATTTTTAACGAGCTGAAAAGAATGCACGTCACACCTCTGTTTATCAGTTTGCACTGGCTGCCAATAGCAACTCGCATAAAATTCAAGGCATTAATGTTTGCCTACAAAACTACCACTGGCTCTGCACCCCTTTACCTAAATTCGTTACTTCAGAATTATGTGCCCTCTAGAGGCTTGCATTCTGCAAGTGAACGTCACTTTATTGTGCCATCTCAAAGAGGCACAAAATCACTTTCACAGACTTTTAAATTAAATGTTCCCTCCTGGTGGAATGACCTACCCAAATCAATCCGAGCAGCTGAGTCCTTAGCCATCTTCAAGAATCAGCTAAAAACACATTTCTTCCATCTTTATTTGAATTCTATTCTTTATAAAAAAAAAAAAAACTTTTATTAATAATTATAAATAATAAATAAATAATTGTATTTATTATACAATTATAATTCTGACTTTCTGACTTCTGATTAACAAAAGCAAAAAAGGTCTCTAACACTAGCTTGCTCTATTTTTTTTCTATTCTATCTGTTTTCTTTTTATATATTATATGATAAAAAAAAAAATTGCTACGTGTACTGCATTAAGCTAACTGAGACTTCTTATAGCACTTGCTTATCATTGCTCTTTTGTTGATTTTGATTGCTTCCATTGTCCTCATTTGTAAGTCG
>NW_015539822.1:109113-110721 GCF_001515605.1 Sinocyclocheilus anshuiensis | reverse complement strand
CCTCATTTGTAAGTCGCTTTGGATAAAAGCGTCTGCTAAATGTCTAAATGTAAATGTATGTGTACTTAAATTAAAGTAAACTATGGCTTACAAGTTTGCCAGGATAACAACACATGTTCTCAGCGGAATAGTATGTGTAATAATATTTGCTATGGCTAACAGCAAAAGACCAAAGTACAAAAATCCTGATAAACTCTGTTAACCTTAATTCATATTCTTGTAGGAGTTAAATGAGTATCTCTTCCTTCTTTAGTAGATAAGCGGTAGGCTACTACATTTAAAGGGTTAATTCACCCAAAAATGAAAATTAGCTCACAGTTCACCCCCCGGAGCCGTGCGAGACACTTTTTTTTAATGGATGGGCGCTTTTTATTTAACTTCTTTTGGACTGATGCATGCAACACCCGCTGAGTGGCATTAAACAGCTTGAAAGATCAAAGACAATTTTTTATATAACTCCGACTGGATTCGTCTGAAAGAAGAAAGTCATATACACCTAGGATCAGGGTGAGGGTGAGTAATTTGTGGGCTAATTTTCATTTTTGGGTGAACTAACCCTTTAAGGCCCCGTTTACACTAGTGCATTTACGTTTTAAAACGCATAACTTTTGCTAAGGTTACACCTATCGTTTACACTACTCCAAGACTTTTGAAAACGCTGCAGACCCCGTTTTAGTTTGAAAACTCCGGGGGTGCATTTCAGTGTAAACGGACCAAAACGGAGACTTTTGAAAACAATAGCGTGGCTGCCCTCATTCTCTCTGTGTATGCTTGACGACCGTGTAAACAATAACATCATGCTCATTGGTGTACCCATAGATATCTAGGTAGATTCCCCATTCGACCGCTCCAAGCACACAGACGCGTCCGCCATCTAAATAATAGGGAATCTATACATATATATATATGGTTGTACCTGCATGAATGATCATGTGACACGCGTTTTCGGTTGTGTAGTGTGGATGGAGATCGTTTAAATGCAGTGAAAACGCCAGTGTAGACGAGGATCGTTTTCGTTTTAAAACGGCGTTAAAACGGCCTTAGGCCCTGTCCACACGAACGCGGGTATTTTCAAAACCGCAGCTTTTTCTATGCGATTTGGCCATTCGTCCACTCGCAAACGCAGCACCAGGTCATTGAAACCGAACATTTTTGAAAACTCCTGCCAGGGTGAAGATTTTCAAAAACTCCGGTGGCTCCGGTTATCGTGTAGACAGCAAAACCGGAGATTTTGGCTTGTGACGTTGGAGGAGGTGCTGTTATCTCCGCCTACTGGAACATTTTTCAGGCTTCTGATTGGCCAACATGGCTTTACGGTTGAGATTACGGCTGCATCCGAAAACTTAGGCAGCGGACTTGCTGCCTCGTTGCCGTATGAGGCAATGACTTTGCAGGCAGCATTTTTGCACGAAGGCACCTCATGAAACTGATTTTGGACAGGCTTCTGAGACAGCATAACAGTTTAATGATCTACAACAAAATAGAACGAGTTTTTGCGATAACTAAACGAATATTTAATTACTATAATACTGATTTCTGGCTAGAAATAACATCAAAAGTGCAAAAGTTAGTCAGAAATATACATTTACACACAAACTGACCACCAAA
>NW_015539822.1:107655-108936 GCF_001515605.1 Sinocyclocheilus anshuiensis | reverse complement strand
GATAACTAAACGAATATTTAATTACTATAATACTGATTTCTCGCTAAAAATAACACCAAAAGTGCAAAAAGTTAGTCAGAAGTATACATTTACACAGAAACTGACCACCAAACGCAAGTTTCAGACGCCATCTTTATTTATTTTTTAGCTCAACCGTCACGGAATGGAACGCACAGGATTGGGGGATATCAAAGGCAGCGAAGGATACATCTATGCTGCCTTCAAAATTTGATCAGAAGAAGGTATCTCCAGAGACAGGAAGTAAAGCAGAATTTGGATTCGGACGTGCCTTGATGCCTTCCTGCCTTGGAACGCTACCTCTGAAGGGAGCATTTTAGAGTTTTCGGATGCAGCCTATATCGCCACCTGTTGGCTTGGCATTGGTGACTTTGTCACTAGATTTAGCGACTTTTCAGATCCCTTTAGCAACTTTTTTTCCAAAAAGCGACTAGCGACAAATCTAGCGACTTTTTGGACAAACCTTAGCGACTCTCTAAATGTCACCAGTACCGCACGAGGTCTTGTTTCCTCGCTGCAGTCACACCCCTCTGAGCGTCTGCTCTGTTCAGTGAGTGACTGAAAGACGAGCAGCGCATTCCATCAGAGTATAGAAGACCAAGAGGCAAAACTCTGATGCTTTTTGGGTAACAGCCACTAGGTGGCGCTTCGGTAGCACGGCCGCAATTTTCGAGTGAAAATTCCAACTGGACAGCAGCACAGATACACAGAAACAGACAGAATAACAATGATAGAGAGGTCAAAGTGGAATAAAAGAACGCAATGTTGTGCAATCCACTGCCAAAACTAGTGTGACAGTAAAAATCTTGCCTTTCATCGTTTTCCCAAAGACCCTGACAGGTAATTATTCTGAAAAAACTATCAGTGTGACAGTAAAAATCTTGCCTTTCATCGTTTTCTCAAAGACCCTGACAGGTAATTATTCACAAAAGTGTAAAAATATTGTGTTTTGAAGTGGGACATAGCGCTGTCTTATGCACCTGTTAACTTTAACAGTTTTTAGTCTAGTAGTAAACTTAATTCCTTTTAGGAACTGCAGGTCCTAGCCATAGAAACCATAATAATGATCATGCTATGGCCGGTACTGTGGTGGCGCAGCGTCATCTTTGGCTAACCCTAGTGAACCTGCCTGAGCGAGATCTGAGTGCGTTTCTCAGCGCCCTGATCTCCCCGTCCGGACTCTTCGGAGAAGGCCTCGGCGCGTTTCAGGCGTGGTTTGAGGACTCTAAGAAGCAGGTGGAGTCGCTGAGAGGTTCAATGCCG
>NW_015539822.1:91404-107420 GCF_001515605.1 Sinocyclocheilus anshuiensis | reverse complement strand
TCAGCAGGCCAGCGCAGTCGGCTGCTCACTCAGGGCTTGGGGCGTCTTTCTAGCCGCCACCGGCCAAAAGGCCGGCTTCAGCGACAGCACCAAGGCCTGGTGCCTGGGAAACTGGGCGGGTGCGCACGCAGTCTAAGCAGCAGGCGGGGCCAGGAAGGAAGGGTCCGCCCCCAATGAAAGGTGGACATTTCACTGCGGGGAAGAAAGGGCAGTCTGGTCCCTAGCCTGCAGGAGGGGGAGGAATGTTGGCCCAGAGACGGCTGTGTTCTCCTCTCGTTACAAAAGAAAAAACCCTGCAAGAGAGCAGGTTTAACTTTTGAGTTCTTTTTCAATAAAAAAACTTTGTGTTCAGCATACAATGACTCATGTGTTGATTGGTCTAGAGAGGCAAAATGTTTTAGAAACCCTAACCTCGCAATCGGGCCATGTGCCGGCAGAGGGAAAAGATGCAGTGATATGTCATATCCAGCATTGTGTAGGGGTAGAGGCGGGGGTTCCCCGGGTGATGACGGGGATCCTCGCTGTCTGCCTCAAGGGTGGTGTGCATGCGCACCAACACCGTGGGTTCTTCGCTCGATTCAGTGGGGCTATCGGCTGCAGTTCCTTTCGCGCCCCCCCTGTTTCGGTGGAGTAATTACAACCTCGGTTTCGGAAAGGGATTCCCAAGTGCTGAGAGAAGAAATCTGTGTTCTCCTCGGCAAAGGGGCAATTCAAGTGGTGCCATGGGAGAGAATGGAAGATGGGTTTTACAGCCATTACTTCCTCCTCCCGAAGAAAAGCGGGGGCTTATGGCCTATCCTGGTCTGCGGCGGCTGAACAAGCACCACAGATGTTTCAAGTTCAAGATGCTCACGGTGCATCATCTTCTGTGCTCCCTGCGTCCTCGGGATTGGTTTACATCGGTGGATTTGACCGATGCATACTTCCATATCACAATCCACCCGTGGCACAGAAAGTTTCTGAGATTCTCCTTCGAGGAGACTGCATACGAGTTTCAAGTCCTGCCATTCGGGCTATCCCTAGCGGCGCGCATTTTTACGAAATTTGGTGTTGAGACTGCTGGGTCTCATGGCCTCAATGATAGCAGTCGTCCGGCTGGGTCTCCTCTTCATGCATGCATTCCAGAGATGGGTGCAGAGCACGAGGTTGAATGCCGTACGGCATTTAAACAGACAGGTGACGATTACGCCATCGTTTGTTCGGGCTCTGATTCCGTGGGGAAACCCCACTTTGTTGTCAGAGGGAATTCCCCTGGGCAGGGTTACGTCACGTATAGTGGTGTCAACGGATGCGTCTCTGCATGGATGGGGACCTCTGTGCCAGGGGAGCTCTGTAAGAGGGGAGTGGTCAGCGGCGCTAAGATGGCGTCACATAAATTTTTTGGAGTTGCAGGCTGTTTGTCTGGTGCTGGAACACTTTGCCCAGCGCTTGCGGGGCAAACATGTGTTAGTCAGAACAGACAACACGACAGTGGTGTCATATATAAACAGGCAAGGGGGTACTCGCTCTCTTCCCCTGTTGCAGCTGACACTGAAGCTCCTGATGTGGAGCAGCGAACGTTTAGCGTCACTCAGGGCAGTGCACGTCCCGGGCCATCTGAATGTTGGGGTGGACATGCTGTCCAGGGGCAGTCCGCAGGTCAGGGAGTGGCGCTTGCACCCACGAATAGTAACACAGATCTGGGATCGGTTCGGCAAGGCCGAAGTGGATCTTTTTGCGTCTGCGGAAAACACACACTGCCCGCTATTTTTCTCGATCACAGACAGGAGCACTCCCCTGGGTGTGGATGCTCTGTCGCATGTATGGCCCAGGACCCTGCCAGGACCTCCGCCCGTGGATCTGATACAGCCCACTCTAGATCGGGTGCATCAGGAGGGTCTGTCGCTGATTCTGGTGGCACCTTGCTGGCCAGCAAAGACGTGGTTCACGAGCATCATGGGGTTGCTGTCAGGGACGCCGTGGTGTCTTCCCCTGTGGAAGGACCTGCTGTCACAGGCAGGGGGGCAGAGTCTGTATCCTCGGCCGGGGCTTTGGTCTCTGTGGGCTTACCCGCTGAGAGGGAGAATCTCTCAGCACACGTTTGTTCGGTTTTACCGACTAGATGTCACTGCGGCAACGGTAGCTATGTCCGTGCTTACCTCCGGGCCCCGCGCAGTCGGAGGCACGGTGAAGAGCTGAACTGAACAAAGGGAATGACGCATGCGACTGCATTTATATGCTGTGGGCAGGTAGCCCCGCCCACGTCGTCATGCATCATCTGCCTTTCAGGTGTGAATATAGGTGTCTTCAGCAGATGGCGCAATGAACTGAACAAAGGGAATGACGCATGCGACTGCATTTATATGCTGTGGGCAGGTAGCCCCGCCCACGTCGTCATGCATCATCTGCCTTTCAGGTGTGAATATAGGTGTCTTCAGCAGATGGCGCAAGAGCGTGATATCCCATAGTCATGTGTTGTACCTCGTTTCCCTCCTTCTGGGAACAGTAGTTATATGCATAACTCAACATTCTTTGATTCCATTGACCGCACAGCAGCTGACAGTGAATGAACTGCGCATGTGCACGCTGTGTTGCCATGGACCAATCACTTACCAGCTTCTCCTTTGTATTAAATTAGAAAAATTATTTTGACCGTTTATTCTTGTCATGCGCTTATATTGATATATATACTTAAATTAAAACAGTTTGTGAGCACGGATTAGGGGAAAAAACAGCTTAACAGCTTTGAAGAATGCAAATAGACGTGATGACGTCATCAATATGTTAATGACGCATGACCTCATTTAGCGACATTTAGCTACTTTTCAAGCAGGGTTTAGCTACTTTCCATTGCAAATAGTTGGCAACACTGTTTTATGACATTGCTTCATAGCATGCTTTTGCGTTTTTATGTGGACGGAGATTTAAAAAAAAAAAAAAATTTTTTTTGCTCCACAAAGAAAACATTTCTAAACGAAACCAAATCAGGATAACCACTGAGTGTCTCATAACAACATTCAAGTACAGCTAAAATGATTAGTCGACATTATTGAGATAATGATTGTAATTGTACAAAAGTAATATAATTCTTTGAAAAAGTCTGAATAAAAAGTCGCAATTTCCTTTTTTATTTTTTTATTCAGTGGCAGAAACAGGCTTCCATAGTTTAGAGATCCATTCATATGCATTGTCTGTCACCATGTTGTTTTAATCATGATTCAAACTGCAGAAAGTTCATTGGAAAATCCCATTGGTGTTGAACTAAATATTAGCTGCATCCGCATCAAGACAGGAATCCGATGTTTCTGTAACTTTTGAGGTGCCTTCATGATTGCAGCATTGATATCCTTCACTGCCTATGATATCCCACAATCCTGTGCGTGCACAGGGCAGTTGGTTGTAAAAAAACAAAAGGTGACTGATGGAGTGATTAAAAGAATTAAATTAATTATGACTCAATTTCTCCCAATAAATAAGCATTGTAGCCATGAAATATTTGCCTGGTTAGGACTAAAGCTCACCTACATTCTGGTTAAGGTCATTTGATGTCATGAAACCAGAGTTCTTACACAAATACACATCCTGTGAAGTCATAGACTGACCGGACAGTGAGGCAGCAAAGATATAGATGGTCTTTCCCCTATTATCTGTTTTAAGGGTCTCTTAAGGATAAATTCACCCCATCGTGCTTGCGTATGACAAAGCCTTTCTAGTCTGCTGTGATTCAGATGATCATGTGTTTAAACCTAATGAAAACCAAATGAATTTGGTTTTCTTTTTTTTTCTTTTTTATGAGAAATGTGGAAACATTTGTTTTGGTGCAATTCTAACAAATAATGTTGTTATGAGATCTATAAATGTAAAAACAATTAGAAAGTGAGCAGTGAGGGCTGCATGACATCTGTGTGAGTCAGATGAGTCAGTAAAAACTCAGAAAACAACAGATTTCAGCCTTTGCTCACAATTCAAAGGAACGGGGAAACACTTGATATTTTTCCTGGATACAGTCCCAGCCTTTATACTTTTCAGAAGTTTATTTTAGGCCTTTTCTGCGAAGCAACACAACAGAGAGCAAACAAGTATTTATGCTCCAAAACAGAACAAAAACAAAAGAATAACAGGGTTTCATCCTCTGTGTGAGTGATAAGTTAAAGTTGACGCAAAATAAAACATGGAACAGAAACCGCACCAAAAATAAAAACTAGAACGTTTACGGAAAATGCACAGAGACTTTTGATAAACACAGATTTATAAAGCACACATACTCCCGCAAATAAACATATGGACATTTGTTTATAGATTTCCACAAATTAAACTGTGCAATTAAGACAAAGTAGAACTGTTGTCAATCTAAATGTCTACACAAGCATATTGAATAAGAGCATTATATTTTATTCCATAGAAGTATTCTATACATTTTTAGACCTTTGAGCATAAATTCTTCAAATGATTGAATACACAGAGAAAATCCAAAGACACATCTTAAGATGGTCTGTTTGAAGGGAATGGTGAATTCAAGAACATGATCCACGAATGAAAGATAAGCATTATAAGTGCCAAGACAAGCTTTAACAGCAGGGGAGTACAAAAAAAGCTGATACGTAAGGTGTCAAAATAGATCATATTTAAATTAATGCAATAATGTAATAGGCTATGAGTAGCAGAAGTCATTAAGCATTCATGTCTCTGTCTGTACTGCCTGAGAAATCAAGAAGGAGGAGAGAAGGGGGAACTCTAATGTAAATGAAGCTTGAAAATCATACTACCAGTTCTTCAATGATGCTTTGAGATCTGCAGATATCATTTGTAATCTGCTGTTTGCTGGTCTCAAAACTGATCAGCTTTATAAATCACATTCTAACGATCAGAGCTAAAGCTCCTTTATACCAGCTAGGATCATCAACAACTTCAAAAACATTAAAATACATCCTCAGACAAACAAAAAAAAAAGTTTAAGAATACTCAAACTGAATAGCATTTGTAGTAATATTTTGCTTTTGGCCTACAAAATACTGCATACGTCTGTTAATATTATTTTCTGTTCTTCTGAGAGTTACAAAAATATATTTTATTTCTTCAGCAGATAAATAATATATTTAGATCTAGATTGCATACACTATTTGTAACTGTGTGTGTGTGTTGTCTACATTTGCAAAAGAAATGTGCCTGTGTGTGTGTTCAATGAGTAGTCAGCGTCTGTATATCTGTGTCAGAGCCGAACAGCTCTTTGTATAGCGGAGGGAAGAGGGAATGCACCGTGAGAGGGTAAAGCTGCCGGAACCATCGCAGTTTCTCAATATGCAGTGCACACAGAGACTTCAGCACCTGGACTCTTTGATACAGCTAGGAACATACAAAACCACAACATTAAAGCCGATATATTTCTTTACTTTCTGTATTTAAATCCCTTTTCTCCATCTCTTTTACCTTATGCAGTAGACTCTCCTGATTGTCTCTGTGCAGAATGTGACTAAGGGCAAGCTCCACATCTCTCCTGGCTCTCTGCACTCGTTCTCTGTCCTCCAGACACGGTCGGTCTACTCAAAATGGAGAGAAAGTTTGAGAGATTAAGCCTATTCTACTTTAAAGTCAGAGTTTCTGCAGTAATGTGGTTTTGCTGTGCTCGCCTGCATTGAGGAGGACCAGTGCAGTGAACACTGCCATCTGCTGTTCAGTCAGTCTCAGCGCACACAGATTGTGAGCAAAGTCAAATACAGCAGCTATCAGATCACCACATGCTGGAGAACAAACACAGACATTCAAAAACAGTTCGAATTACATCGCCATTAACTTTTGGAAGGTAAAATGTTAAAAGTGAATAAGTCACAATGTCAGTGAGTAATTATTCATTGTGAAAAGGGAGTGTAATTGTATAGAATGTGTACTTGCATATAATATTAATGGAATAAAAGGCAACTTAAGTGCACTTTCATGACTGTTTCTTAACACACTTAACTACACTTTTAAAAAGTGTAAGTGCACTTTGTAATAATGTCAAATTAAAAGTTTTACTTAAATAATTGTTTTATTATTTTCTGTTGTGCTTTAAAAAAGTACACTTATTCTGACGGGTGACTAATATACTAAAGCATTTTATAGCTAAAGTTAATACTTTTTAAATATTCTAAATTGCGACTTTTTCATTATACAAAAGCATTCCAAATTATTTAAATATATGACTTACAAGTTTCAATAGAAATGACATTAAAGTATATTTTAGTTTACCATAAATCTTTGTCAGTAGATTCAGCAGTACACTTTAACCACATTTCAAAGGCGATATAATTATGTAATTACATATGAAGAAGTATTTAAGTACTACTTAAGTTGGTCAAAAATTAGCACTCTAAAGTTACGCTACTTGCATTTGATATAAACTTAGGTAAAACTTTAAGGTGTCCTTGTTACACATATTACATGTACTTACTATTAGAATAACAATAAATTATGCATAATTACATGCAAGTAACCCTAAGACAAACCCTTATCCTAACTATAACCACATATGACCCTGGACCACAAAACAAATAGTTGTATCTCGGCCAAATATTGTCCTATCCTAACAAACCATACATCAATGGAAAGCCTATTTATTCAGCTTTCAGATGATGTATAATCTCTCAAATCTCTCCTTAAAATAAAGTGTAGCCTAAATTTAAACTACATGTATGTAACTACAACTTAATTTAATTGAAATTAACATGCATTTAAGTTCCCAAAAACATTTTATCCAGTTTGCAACAGGTATATTCTTTTAAAATATATAATTTGTTATTAGTACGTATTAGTATTATTCACAAGGAATTAGACAAATATGATTAAATTCAGGTTTTTAAAAATAAGTTGACAAAAATGCTCTTACACTGGAAGTCTATGGGGCGATCGCTGTAAATCAAAATATTCTTTTAACTCACCAAGGGATTTGAAAAGTTCTGTTCCTGCAAATTTGCCGTCAAAGAATACTGTGTTGTTTTCTGTGTTAAACATCCGACTCATCCGGACCAGAACCACTTCCATGGACCCTAATAAGAAAGAGAGAAAGGCACGCACAGAAGGCGGCAGAGAGGAGAGAGCAACATACACAGAATTATAGAAAGAGGAGAAGACAAAGCCAGAAAAGTGACAGGTTTTTGAGAGATAGAAACCGGACAGAGAGATGAGAATGGAGCTATAAACCTTGTAAACCTTACCAGCCGTAACTGATTAACTAGTATGTTGTACGGAAAGCTATATCTCACCACTCTTGAGGAGAGCAATTTGATCATTCTGACCAAGCTGGCGGAATCCAGGGATACGTTTAGCAAACTCCACCACGTACTGAACAGCATCGGTCAACCGCACCGCACAGTGCTGCCACATCTCATCCACCGACTGCAGAGAGAGGAAGAAGAGACAGAGAAAGTGAGAAGGGTGAGAGTGAGTGGAGACTATTTAGATATCCACACTACAAGTCAAAATTTGGACTGAAATGTTTTTGAATGAAGCCTAAAGTCCCCAATATACTTTCTTCACTCATGTTTGCCATTTGCAAACATTCTGACATGCTGGTATTAATATTTAAATATGTGTGCACACTGTCCTCCTAATTATACAACAAAATTGCAGACATTTCCAGGAATTCCAGGTCATCTTTAAAGGCTGTATATGAGTGATCATAGAGACGTGGATATGTTTGCACCAGCTCTGCAATTCAGCCCTCCATGATTTTACTCGTGTCTGATGGCAGTTCAAAGTTGATTAACATTCAACTTGTCAACAGTCAACTCACAACACTTCGTTTAACGAGATTGAAAAAATATCATGAATCAGACCAATGAAATCAATGAATGGTCAATGGTCAATGAAACAGACCAATGGCAGTTCAAATGTGTTTAACAGTCAGCTTGAAGGTTTCCACAAATTTTGCATTGGCGAGTTGTTTCGATAAACCAACAAGAACTTTGAACACTTTGTTTGACCAGCTTTTGTTAGAAATTACATCACATTTGAAAAAATAAATAAAAATAAAAGCTAACTGCTATGGACCAATGGGTGTTCAAAGGTGTTTAACAGTCAGCTTTAAGTTTTCCAGAAAGTTTGCACTGGTGAGCTGTTTCGAAACATCAAAACACTTTGTTTGATTTAGGTTGAAATGACATGACACTTATTCATTCTTTAATTTAGCTTGAAGTATCAGAACCTTTACAATAAAAAAAACGCAAAACTTTTTCTCAATTGTGAAAATACTTATCTTAATTACGACTTTATTTCTCACAACTGAGAAATATATTTCTCATAATCGCAATTATTTCTACAACTTCACATCTCACGGTGGACCTTTTTCACATTTTCGGGTTTCTCAGCAGCGAAAGTCATCATAGTTGGGTTAACTTGAAGAGCAGTGAATGGGATTCCCATTTGTTCAAATAGCAAAAGAAAAACTCCACGCTAGTGTTTTCACGACTTTCAATAAAAGGAAAAAAACTGAGAGATTGACAACGGCAGTGAGAACGATGTCAAACTTACCGTCCCTCCCATAGGCGCTGCATTACAAACACCCTCGCATTAGCGTAAGCTAGTTTTTTTGTAATTTGATGCAAAGATAATATAATACAAAGAATAGTGTTATAAAGTACATACATTTAAAAAAAAAATACAAATATGAAAAACTTTTGAGGATTTACGATGCTTGTGAAAAGGGTCCATTGAGATTTGTAATTAATTAAATCACAAAGAGGAATGTTTGACTAATGACACACTGTTTCACATTGTCATCAGTTACAGCTGTGCTAGTTACATAAGAGTAGAGAACATGTACTTTGCTCTGGTAAGCGTGGATCTCCTCCCTGCTAAAAACCTTCCATCTGAGAGCCTGCAGCTCCTCCGGTCGATACTGAGTCGTCTCTCTGTGGGAACGTACGATACTCGCAGAGAGCTCCTCTGTCAACAAACACAAAGAGAGATGTTAATCCAAAAGCTAAACAGTACAACACCACTTAGTATAACTCCTAAAGGTGTGATCACATTATCGAAATGTGAGAACACTTTAACTCTGTTAAAGGGATAGTTCACCCAAAAATTTAAAATTATGTCATTAATTACTCACCCTCATATCGTTCCAAAACTGTAAGACCTTCGTTCACCTTCGGAACACAAATTAATGACTTTATTTATTTACCCTCATGCTATTCAAATCTTTTTTTTTTCCTTTATAAGAAACACATTTTCGAGGAATATGCTGGTTATTCTTTTCCATATAAACAAAGTTAATAAAGACTGGGACTGTCTCTTTTGGATCTCCAAAAATAACAAAAAATGATCATAAAAAGTGGTCTAAATGATTCATGAACTATATTTCAAAACTTCTGAAGCCATATGATTTGGTTTATGTGAGCAACGCAGACAAAAATCTAAAAATGTTGGCAAGTTAAAGAGAAAAGTATAGTAGCGATGTTTAATGAAATTTTATTTTAATGAAAATTCTGTCATTAATTACTCACCCTCATGTCGTCCCAAACCCGTAAGACCTTTGTTCATCTTTTAAACACAAATGAAGATGTTTTTGATGAAATCTGAGAGCTTTCTGACCCTGCATAGACAGCAACGCAACTGACAAGTTCAAGGCCCAGTAAGGTAGTAAGGACATTGTTAAAATAGTCCATGAGACATCAGTGGTTCAACTGTAATGTTATTAAGCTATGAGAATACGTTTGTGCGCAAAGAAAACAAAAATAACGACTTTAATCAACAATTCGTCTCCTCCGCGTCACCCTGACGCCATTTTGGAGAGTATCACATACATAAACAACGTATGCAACATATGTACGCGGATACATTGTTTTCGTTCAGATCAAAGCGTAAACAACGTAAACAGCATATCCGCGTATGGTGCTGCTGACACAGAACAGCATACGTTGTTTACTTATGTGATACTCTCCAAAATGGCGCCAGGGTGACGTGGAGAAGACGAGTTGTTTAATAAAGTCATTATTTTTGTTTTCTTTGCGCACAAAAAGTATTCTCGCAGCTTCGCAAAATTACGGTTGAACCACTGATGTCACATGGATTATTTTACCGATCTCCTTGCTACGTTTCTGAGCCTTGATCGTGTAAGGATCTGTCTATGGGAGGGTCAGAGAGCTTTCAGATTCCATCAAAAATATATTAATTTGTGTTCCGAAGATGAACGAAGGTCTTACAGTTTTGGAACGACATGAGGGTGAGTAATTAATGACAGAATTTAAATTTTTGGGTGAACTATCCCTCTAAACCACTTTATAACACCATGTAGCTCTCATGAATCTTGTGGTTCTCACCTATGTGCAGAGATGTCGGGTAAGAAAAGAACGAACTCTCAGGGTCAAAAGGACGAATGCCCACTGCACTGCCACTCATGTTCAGAATAGCCTCTGGTGTAGACGTTGTGGAGTCAAATCCTGAAAGAGAGAAAGAGAAAACTATACACCACAATATCATTTGAGATGAAAAGTACTTCCTACAGTGGAGAATTTCTCACATCTCCCAGCTGACAAGCTGTTGCACTCACCTCTCCTGTGGGAGCCCCTGTAGGCCAGACTCTGAGCCTGGGCCTCGCCTATGCGACAATCCAGGTATGGATGCACCTCTGGAGGGCAGCCTTGCAGTTCAGGCTCTACAGAGTAAGGGTAAGCTGGAGGTAGAGCTGGGATGAGATGTGATGACTGTTCTCTGGGCTCTTTGCTGGATCGGTAGGCTGGAAGAGGCTGGGGCTCTTGGACTGAGTTGGCCTGAAGTCGCTGCTGCTGCCGGTGTCTCTCAACTTCTGCAAACAGAGAGTCTCTCTGGCGCTTAGACATCCGGCCAAACTTCACCGCTGAGGGAGACGAGAAAACATCACAAAAAAGATGGAATTAATCATTCTATATAATCCATTCAAGCATTCTTCTATCCGTCCTTTCTTACCATCGCGGCTCATTCCCTGAGCGACACATTTTTTGAGACGGCAGCTCTGGCAGCGGTTACGGCTGGCACGGTCAATAGGGCAGTTGCTCTGTCTGGAGCAGGAGTACTGCACGCTGGAGGACTGACTTCTGCGGAAGAAGCCCTGTAGAGGCAGAAAGCGGTGGGTCGGTGGGGTGTAGAACAATTAGGGGGAGTGTACTAAAGAAGCAAAATTATGAATATTTGACATTAGTGAAGTCATTTTTTTTCTTACCTTGCAGCCCTCACAAGTGATAACTCCATAATGAACCCCTGATGACTTATCTCCACAGATCTTACATGGGATCACCTCAATCTGAGCTATAGACACAAACAGAACAATAACAACACAAACATTAAAGCCTTGATCATGTGTTTTAACATAAATGTGTTGAGCGGTCACAGTTGAATTAAATAATTCCCAACGCTATTAATCAGATTATAATTCTAGCCAGCAGAGGGCAGCGCAGTCCAGATAAAATAATTGTTAGTTTTGTTTTTTTTTTACTGAAAATGTAATTTTATATTTATTTTTTTAAATTATTTTTATTGATGAATACTTTCATGTACTTTCAGGATGCATTTAATTGATCTAAAGTGACAGTTTAAAGATATTTATAATGTTGCAAAATATTTCCATTTCAAATAAATGCTGTTATGTTGAACTTTCTATTTATCTATTCAAGAATACTGAAAAAATACATTGATAATAACAAGAAATGTTTCTTGAGCACCAGATCAGCATATTAGATGATTTCTGAAGGATCACGTGACACTGAAGACTGGAGTAATAGCTGCTTTGAAAATATATTAAAACGAAACAGTTGAAACTATAATCATATCTCACAATACAAGCTGTTTTCATTGTATTTTAGATCAAATAAATGTAGCCTTGGTGAACATAGGTGACTTGCAAAATATTAAAAATTGTATCAAACTCTAATGTTTGAATGATAGTACATATATAAACATATTTTAAAAAGTATAATGATTATATAATTTTTACTTAACCCAAAATTAACTGAACCATTTATCAATAATGACATTCAAACAAAGCACAGACATACCAAACTTTTAAGTGGTTTAAGATGTGTGTTAATGCTTTAAGATGTTAAAATAGGTACAGTATCTTGTGATGGATGAGTAGACTAATTAATATGAAGAAATTAAACACTGGATGGCTGGTTCTTTTTGTAGTATGTCCTTAATTGTATTTGCTGTTAAATACACACTCACAGTAAACAAGTGTACAAGTGCAAATACACAGAAGTATAAATACACAAAGCTGCTGAAACACAAACACACACTGGTTTTGTAACAGACTAAAGATAATCCCTGAAAGCCACATTAAGAAATCCTAATCTAATGAACAGAAGGAGAGAAGGAAAGAGAGAGGTATGAATGAAGTGTAGCTCTACTGTTGTGCTGTGCACACAGACACATATGAACGTGAATATATTTAAAATACATTTATTTCATACTAAGTATAGTTTAAATCTAGTAACATATATACTGCTTGAGAATTACTGACATTAAAATTATAATTAAACTTTATTTGGAGTACTACTTGTGCACAATGCACATTTCTTAATATTAAGCCTAAAATGTGTTTCAATGTCACTATTGATGAGGATTGTATGATCTTTGAATAATATCCATCTTTAAATGCAAGATATTTAAAGTATGTCTGAAGTATACTTGCAATAGTTCCACTTTGGCACAATATATAAATATACAGTTCATCTTTAGTTGGACTTCAGCACAATTAAAGTGCATTAAGCACAAAATTAGTTATTCCAATTAGCAATTTAGCAGACTTTAAGTATACCAGTTTAGCATACTAAAAGTACAACTGCAGGGTATTTTTATTACGTACATAATATGTAAATGTATTTGTAGTATAGTTAGCATGAAATAAATGTATTTTCAAATATATTTTAGTATTTTATTTATTTTATTTTTATAGGATATATGCATATTTTTGTCATGTTAGGAACTTGGTGTCTATTTGTATACTAGGTTAATGATATTTTCTTTTCCCCAAAACATCTAGTAAGTTTATTATGTTTTTTTCTTCGCAACGACTGTTGGGTTTTGTCAGGTCCCTGAAATGTAGCTGATTTCAGGTTTTATACTGGGGACATTTAGTCTGAAAATGTAGCTAACACACGCATGCACAGCATTAAAAGTGAGATTACAGTGTATTTAACAATAATATCACAAACCATATGCAAAGGGACAGGTCTTAAAATACATTAGTGTTTAAAACTGCAATGTAACAGAAACAGTGGCAGATTTTTTCTTCTGTATTATGGTGTACATTCGAGTGAAAAAGATTATCAAAAGAAAACACTGTAGAACAGGGCCTTCCATCTACATTGTTGAGTGGATGGAGGCGGATCTGAATGCAAGCTTCTGATTATTTGTAAGAAAGGGACGGTGTTTAAAAAATGTGAATGAAAAGAATATTGGAGAACTCCAGCGTATGTCACTAGACAGAATTCTGTTGTTTCACTGGACGATCCAGTTAATATATTCTGATTAAACATTGTGCATTGATGAATTGTTCATATAATAAGATCAATAATATGCATTTTGAAAAAAGATAGGGTGAGGGATAGGATTTTTGTTTCATGTTCACTTGTATGTTCTGGTCCAGAGTCTTGTGGCTTAAGATAGTGAGAGGTTTTGTTGCATTTCTGGCATGTTTGCAGGTTCCTAAGCTGAAACTCAAAATGTATGTGTTCTGTACATTAGTGTGTGTGTTTTCAGTGAAAATGACAGTAAGTCTAACCTACTAATTTCTTGGAATCCGGCAATGTGTGTGTGGCTAAGTGATGTGGTCACATCGTCCAGTACCAAGGAACATGAGTCTCCTCCCTCAAGTATGCACACACGCACACACACACACACATACTTGCATTTGTGGTTTACAGGGACTCGTCATAGGTGTAATGGTTTTTATACTGTACGAACTGTATTTTCTATCACCCTAAACCTAAACCTACCCCTTACAGAAAACTACTGGCAATTTTTGAATTTCATAAAACACCGTTTTGTATGTTTTTTAAGCCTTTTGTTTTACGGGGATACTGGAAGTGTCCTCATAAACCATGTTTACGTTGTAGTACCCATGTCATTATACACATTTGTGTCCTCATAAACCATATATACCAGCACACACACACACACACTATGCACACACACATACACACTAGGCGCACACACACACACTATGCACACATACAGGTGGGAGGAAACGTAGAGAAGGAAGCGAATGAGAGAATGATACAAGGTTAAAGTTCATAAGTTTAAAGATACATTCCACTGAGGCTTATTACAAAATAATAAATGCAATCATAAAATGATGTAAAAAGGTTTTAATTGAGAGCTGAACTAATGGGATTACACTTGAAATTGTTAACCAAGGGTCATATTTAATCCTAGCTTAATGTAATGCTGTGAGTGGGTTTTGTGCAATAGTGAGAGCTTTTGCACAACATCTCAACTTACATTTGTAGAAAAGATATTTAATTGTCTAGAAGCATCAAAACGTTATTTCATTAATATATTGAATATATGAAAGGATCATAACAATTCAGGTCAGATTTGCTGTTTGTGTGGCTGTTCAGTGGTGCTCTGCTGTTCACATGCACAATCTTTGTGTCAGCAGTTTCTTAAAACAGCAACAATTGTATCTTATGTGAATTCAATGTGTTTTGAGCATTGTGTGGTTTGCTTATATACTGCATCGTTCCAATGCAGCACAACAACATCAGGGTTATGCTGCTTCTGCAAAATATTTGTCTATAAGTCCATTTTTGGACTAGAAGAGCCATGTTATGAACCACTTTTTCTTAGTGTGAAGAACATTTCAATAATCTGAAGAACCTTTTTTTTACTATAACAAACCTTTTGTGGAATGGAAAGGTTCCATGGATGTTAAAGGTTTTTCATGGAACCATAAATGCCAAAAAAGAACCTTTATTTTTATTAGAGTGTGAACTCCTCCAATAAATCTGACCTGAGGGGCAACCTAAAGTCAAGTCCAAAAACAACAGTGTGAATGGATAGTTTACTGAAACCACAATTGAAGTTGACCAAAATGAGACCCAAGGCCAGGAATAGTGTATAAATACCAAACTAAGGAACTTCCAAGGGGGTCTCGAGATGACTTAAAATAAGACAAAACAAGCTTTAAAATCAGCTAAAACAACTCAATTTAAATATTTCTTATTTTCATTATTAAATTAAATTGTGTTTAATTATAAAATTGTCTAATTATTTAGGTACATATTTTAGTCTGTAAAGTACAAAAACACAGTAAATATATATATATATATATATATATATACACACACACACTTAAAGTGGTTTTTGTGTGAATTAATAAATGAATGATCAAGCAAACTAACAGATAAATTAAATAATTCATTTATTAATAATTAAATAATTGATTAGTATTAACTTTAATAACAACTTTATTTTGTTTCATATATTTGAAAGTATCTTGCGAATTCACAACTATACCACAGCTGATGCCCTTCAAAATCCCCCATGTGAAATGCTGCTTAACTCAGGGTTAAAGGTGGCCTTATCTTGATGTTAAAGAAGATGTTTACTGGTTAGGTATGTGTAAACAGCCTATAACAATATTGGGTTCTCATCTGGGCCATGTCATTATGCTGAAATTATCATCTAAAAAATCAGAAAAAAGGTGATCTGAGGTAAAGTGGAGTCTGTATGTGTCATGTCAGCCTGACCTTTTCATGTCAGAAATTAAAACTTCTTTTGACAAGTTTTCCCACCTGGTCTATCAAAGCCCTTACAGTGGGTGAATCAAAGAAGAGCATTTTTTCTCACAAAAACAACAAAATCTAATAACACGTCACAAGAAAACAGGGAGATTCACTGTGACTGACTGAGACAGGGGGAATATTGAGTGTGAGGAGGTGGACGTGAAGGTGTCAACCTCAGTCTTTTTAAGTGGTTTACTGGCTTCTCTTTCACTCTGACTTTCCCTCTTTCATGCATTATCTTGCTCTTTCTTTCCCTCTCTCTGTCTCGCTCACAAAGGAAGCGACTGCCAGTAATACACT
>NW_015539822.1:86391-91059 GCF_001515605.1 Sinocyclocheilus anshuiensis | reverse complement strand
CACTCTTTCATCTGTGTTTTTACTGCCAGGAATGTTCATCCCCCTCTTTACCCCGCCCTTCTCTTTCTCATCCTCTCTTCTCCCAATCCCACATTCTCCCAAAAGTCGTTGAGTGGAAATATTAATCTGATACAGCACTCATAAAAAAAAAACTACATCACAAGAAATCTAAACATCTCATATTTCTTGTCTGAAATTCAATGCAACATTTGTCATGCAATATCATGCACATTTACACTGTTATTATAAGTGATTTAATTAACCTTGTAAAGTCTGGCATATGAAATAGCAGTCAGAATTAATAAAAAAATCAGCTAACTGAACCTTTAGGAAAAAACCTAAAAATACATAATTGAATAAATGTGTTTTTGATGAGTATCACTTTAGATACAGGCTCATATAGTATGATATAGGAGAATATGGAGCTCACACCTGAAGAGGAAAAAAAAAACACTTATTCAGAGGCCAACTGAGAGAAAAAAAATGGTATCACATGCTGATATTATATGGCGAAAAAGTACGATTTATTTCTAATGGCTTGTAATGTAAATCAGCAGCAGACTACTTGCATAAAATGCATCTAAATATCAGTTGTCACTCTATACCTTAGTAAGATGATATATAAATGCTTAGTTCTATGATAAAAATATGTAGTTTTTAAAAAAAACATATAATGCATTGCAATACAATGTTGATTGTACAAATAAAGGTGTACAAATAAATGCTCATCAAGAGCCTAACATTTCTATTTATAATGTATAATATCATATTTGATGCATTTCAACATGTATGGATGCAAATATCTATGGATAATCAAACAAACCTTGTTTTTGATAATCAAAAAAGTTTCTTCAGCCCAGTGAGTGTTCATCTTGAAATATTACTAACAATATAAAAGCTATTCTTATATTTACTTTAGAAAAATCATCAGATTTCACAGCTTTTTACTTAATAAAAAAGTATAAACTATCAACCAGATGACAGAAGGCATGTAGTAGATGTGTACAACAGGTTTTTCAGCAAAGTGTTTATCATGTTGATCATTAAAAGGCCTTAGAAATGTAGTAGGGTTATATACATCTAAATGTATTAATCCATATCTATAAATGACACATTGTTTGTGTGTGCATGTTTCTGTGTCAGTGTGTTTATGTCACTGTGTCAAGGTGTGTCTTGATTTAGGGCACAGAAGGAAACTCCCTGCAGCAGTTTTTGCAAGAGTGTGGGTCTCATGTCAGAAGTGTGTGTGTGTGTGTGTCTGGAGGGAAGGTGTGAATGTGGCTTGACATCCTATCTATGCGATATTTGTGGATGCAATTTAAAAACTGCCATGTTTGCTTGTGGGCGCTAAATTCTGCAGTCAGATTTTTGAGCCAATCAATAACCTAAATGCCATATATGACTGATAACTCTGGAGCCAGGTAAATGACAGCATCACCCCACAGAAATGCGCATACATAGTTCTTTTCACTATTGTCTGACCTGAGCTGAAAGACAGCAGACAATATTTGGTTCACAACATTCCAACAGTCCATTTAAGTCACTTATGAGCTCTAAAAACAGCTAAAATGTCTGACATAATATAAAGACTTACAAACAGTGTTATTTTTAGTGTCACTGAGATTCTATTATAGCTTTTAGAATTAGCTTTCATTTTAAATTTAGTTTAAATATGCATGTACACACACACATATACACACTGCCGTTCAAAAGTTTGGGATCAGTAAGATTTTTAATGTTTTTAAGGGAGTCTCTTATGCTCTTCAAGGTTGTATTTATTTGATCAAAAATACAGAAAAAACTGTAATATTGTGAAATATTATTTCAATTTCTACTATTGGTTTTCTGTTTAATATACTCTAAAATATAATTTATTTCTGTGATGCAAAGCTGAATTTTCATCAGCCATTACTCCAGTCTTCAGTGTCACTTGATTCTTCAGAAATCATTCTGATATGCTTATTTATTATCATTGTTGGACACACTTGCGCTGCTTAATATTGTTTTATAAGCTGTGATACTTTTTTCAGGATTCTTTGATGAATAAAAAGTTCTCTTTTCTCTGTTAGAAATCTTTTCTAACAATTTAAGTCTATCACATTTTATCCAATTAGCACACACTTGCTAAATAAAAGCATGCATTACTTAAAAAAAAAAAACTGACCCTAAACCTTTGAACTGTTTCCAACATTGATAAAAAAAAAAAATAAAAAAAAAAAAATCAGCATATTAGAATGATTTCTGAAAGATCATGTGACACTGAAGACTAGAGTAATGGCTGATGAAAATTCAGCTTTGCTTACAGGAATAAATTATATTTTAAAGTATATTAAAATAGAAACTGTTACTAATAATAACAATAATGTTATCAATAATATTTCACAAAAATACTTTTTTTTTTCTGTATTTTTAATCAAATAAAACAAATTTTATGTTCAAATGTATTTTATTTTGAAGAGATGAAGTTGGAAGTTTTTTGTTTTGTTTTTGTTTTAGTTAAGTATAATAACCCTGCTTAAAATTGTTATGCTTTTGCAAAAAAAATGCTATATGTTGATGGAAATTAACAAACAAGCTAAATTTCCAATTACTGCGTATTGAAACGATAGCCAATAACAATAGACTTTTATCTCCTTCCTCATTTTCAGCGTTTTTTTAATTCCTTTCTTTCCCTTTAAGAAAAGACAGAAAAAAGCGTCCAATGTGTTAATATGAAAGAATTTTCTGTACTGATTTTTCACAGCTGTTTTACCTGTATTTTGAATTACACATTGCATCGTGAGATGTTTTAGGGTTAAAGAAAATGTCCATGATGTTCTGACAGAAAATGACTCATACCTTTTGTGTTTTTTTACTTAGAGTATACTATCTAAACCCAACTGGCGCACTCACACTCCCACATTCACATGCTACTCAACACTTTTAACATCTTCATGAGGGATTCCTTCACTAAGGAGGCCTCTCTCATACACAAGGCCTGTAATTAACAAAAAACAATCTCTTCCTGGGTTCCTTGCTTGTGTTTTCTGTCTGCTTGTGTTTAAAATACACTGATACCAACATGTTCCCTTGCACACACCAACTCCAAATAAAGAGAAATATCTGCATAGAAACAAAAAGCTTCTCATTCTCATTATATCTCTCTGAAACCACATGCTGATAAAGAGATCGGTTTTCTTCTTTTCTTCTCTGCTATCTGTTCACCTAAACCACACGCTGATACTGACTAAAAAAAGATCTCTGCTCAAATTGATGAAAACTATATACCAAACAAGAAAAATAGAAAAGACAGGAATAGCCCTAAATTCTGTATGAGAATTATTACAGATGTTTGCAGAAAAATCTGACTCGCAATCTAATGAATTAGACAATATTAGGCCACTAAAAAAAACTGTTTTTTTTTTTGTTTTTTTTACATTAGATTAATAGTGCATGTCATATTTGCTGATGTGAAATAAAATTCGAATGACCACAAATGACAAATTATTAGCAGTCATTAATCCCAGAGGTACTTACCACAGCTGAAGATCAGAATAAAGCATTGACGTAGCCATATAAATATTTCTCCAAAATGAAGCCAAATGTTCGCAACGGATAAAAACGGACTTGAATAAATTTCTAAGCTGCATTATTTGAACTAAAACTGAACAAAGTAAAGTTTCCTTTTGAATTGTACTTAAATTTGCACAATAACTGTGAGAGACTATATGTATATCTCTCAGATCATACAGGTTTCCAGAAATAAAGATGCTATCTCACCTATATATATTGCTGCTTGACTGTAAGTAAGATGTAAGCTGAGATATGTCGTAAATGATTATCTCTGATGTACCACTGATAGAGGAAAATTACACAAAACTATACCGCAACTTCAGTATTTAGGTCTGAAAATGCCACTGCAAATGGTGCAGGTCCTCCTACTTTTTAAGATTTTTTTTTTTTTTTTACATTTTATAGTGTGTAAAATATATAGAATACTCAAAATTTGTTATAGACTCTCTTCAATTTAAAAACAAATCACAAACATATAATTTTATTTTAATTATTTTTGTTGATATTTTTTTTGTTTAAAAATGTAATACATTTCTTTTTATTACTGAGAGATTTTTTTCTCCATTTTAACATGCAAGTTTTGGAATATATATATATATATTAAATTGAGTATCTCACAGAGATTCCAAAACTTGCATGTTATATATATATATATATATATATATATATTCCTCACACTTCTGTTCACACACAAAATAAATACAGCAAAAACAAGCATAAAAAGGAGTTGCAAATGTAGATAGAAAATAAAAGGTCTGTTTATAATGTATGATATTAAGATATATTTAACATCTTTCTGACAGGTTGGATTTATGATGACAGTGACAGTGCATGTTGTTTTACCGTATTATCTAGATGCAATAGCTGTTCTCAGGACAACGGTTTAATGAAATGTTTAATTTGGAGAAAGAAAGCAGAAAACATAGATAGAATCTCCAAAGACTCATCTTAAAGATAGTCTGTGGATTTACGTCCCCGTAGCATACGTATCTCGCGGTTCTGTTTGTTCTTCTCTTGAAACAGCATTCTGCACTGTAAACTAGTGAAAACCTCAAGGTTCCACTAACGGAAATCCTCGAGTTGAACACAAGAGTGCTGTGACAGGAAAAAAAAAAA